>NC_143256.1:50954688-51254688 GCF_984573655.1 Nuphar pumila
GAAAGAGGAAAATCAGCCTTTGGCGAGTTTGATTGTCCTTTTGAATTCTGGCCTCCATACGACTCCTGCATCGTTCCTGCTCGATGATTCACTGGTCATGTCCAAACTGGTTCATTCCTGTAGGCACTGTTTTGAAATCCCAGTCTGTAGGATACTAGCTCAAGTGTTGCGTGTCGGGGTTTGAGATAATTCACTAGATATTTTGCAGATCAACATCTCATCTGCTAAAAATTCCCTTTAGGTTGGCCCTAACCTGTAATAACACTTTTTAACCTTGTAAAACGGAATGAACACCCAAACATTTTAGGCAGGAATGTCAACATTACTCAAATTCTGATAGGTAATCATCATTTTGGGCAGATACTGTTTCCGTTAATAGCCATGTTATCGGATCAGTCCGATGCCTAACCCCTTTTTGATATGATCTCAAATCCAGATCAGATGCCATCCTTTAAAATATTATGGTTGAGGGCTAGATATTAGATTAGATGGAGTACAATATTTATGGCTAACGAATTCGCAATATCTGTGTCATATAGTAAAATTTGAACTACCAAAAGTGTTAGCCATAGATAGTTCATGCTTAGTGATCATGCTGATATATATCAACAATTGATCTAATATCAGTAAGTGTTAGTCATTACTAACAGATTTCGTCAGTAGGGTTAGCAGTCTTTGTGAGCACCATGAGGTTATCAGTCAATACAAATATCAGCAATCAGTATAGATAGCACAGGAACGTCATTTCAATCATCTTCTGCACTTGCCTTAGTCTCAATGTTGGCATACCACTGTATACATTTACACTGTTGCACCCTTGTACACAACTGCCCTTGTTCCCTTCTTCTTTCTATTATATACAAGACTTACCTGTGAGTCTATTCGCAGCAAAATCCACCCTTCACTGTCCACCATCACTACAGTCACATGGTTCCACTTGTGCACACTTCTTGCATTTCCTGTATATGTCTTCACTGATGCACAATATCACACCCACTCTATAGATGTTAGTTTCATAAATATCATTTATATCACCATTCCACCTATATATATATATATCACTTTCACAATTTAGATCTTAAATACTTTGGCATGCGAGTATCTTTTACCATTGACATCCACATGATATGTGCAATTTTTTTCTCACTTTTTCATACTAATCAGGTGTTTTGCAGGGAATATGTGGGAAATTACATTACTTGGAGTTGAAAATTCAATTTTATATGTTGTAATAAGTTAGATCTTAAAGAAAATTTAGATTTCTTGTTTTAGATAGAATGAATGAGCATTGTAAATATCATAAATTGCTTATTTTCATGCTTTTTACCTTTATTTCTCAAAATCTCACAATGGTGAAACATGAATGACACGTGCACCATTTCGTAAGATGTAATTAATCCTAAGTTGATGATTTACATCAATGGCCATAGTTAGGGTGTAAACAAAACTTAGTATTTTTATCTTTTATAAAATAACATTGGATCCACACTTGATCCTTTTCAAAATCCATCATGTTTTCTTTAAATATTTTCTTCTTTTATCAGGGTTTAGTCTAAAATTGATTTAATACATATATCAATGGCCATAGTCAGGATATATTGAGAATTAATTTCATTTTAAACTCTATAAAAGCACTAAAATGTATTTTATTCTTCATTTGAATTCAGATATGATTATTATATAATACATTCAATGACCATAGTCAAGGATGTATTATATCTTCAATCTTTATTTAAATCATTTAAAGAATGGATTAGCTTTTCAAAATCCAATTTCAAAATCTTTAAATTCATTCATCATTTAGGATAGAATTGCATCATATTTTCAAAATTTCTTTTCAAAACTCCAAGTGATTTTGAGTATCTTTCTTCATTCAATTCTATAGATTCAAATTCAATTTCATTTTCAAATAGCAAAAATCAATTTCAAAGTCCAATTTGACTTTGAAATTTCAAATTCATTCTAAAAATTCAAAAATTCTAATATAAATCAAACTTCAAAGTTCAAATCAACTTTGGGACCCCAAAATTCGCTTTTCAAATTCAATTCTATCTCATTTCAAAATCCAAAGATTTAATTTCAAAGTCCAATTTGACTTTGAAAGTTCAAAACCATTTTGCATTCAAAATTTCAATTTCCAAATCAAAAATCCAAACTTCAAAAGTTCAATTTAACTTTGAAGTCATCTCCTGCTTTAAAAAAACAAGTTTATCTTCCTATCTTCAAAATTCAGAATCAAAGTTTGAGATTGATTCTGAATCTCAAAAACTTGACCCTTCTTAAATTTCAAATTCAATCTGGGTTTCCAAAACCCAGATCCATCTTCAAAAAGTTCCATTTGAACTTTCAGAATCCAAATTCCATTTAGGATCCAAAATTCAATTCCATCTTGGATCTCAGATTTCAGATCCAAATTCCATTTCAAATTTCAAATTAAATTTCACTTTTGGATCTTAGACTTCAGATCAAAAACCCATTTTAGGATCCAGAATTCAACTTCCACTTTGGATCTCAGACTTCAGATCCAAATCCAATTCTAAGATCTAGAATCCAACTCCACTTTGGATCTCATACTTCAGATCCAATTCCATTTTAGGATCCAGAATTCAATTCCATCTTGGATCTCATATTTCAGATCCAAATTCCCTCCCAAATTTTGAATCAAATTCCATCTTGGATCTCAGATTTTAGATCCAGATTTCAAATCCCATTATATTTTCAAAATTTCATCTGAGCTTTCTGAATCCAATTCTATTTTCAAATACCATTTAGATTTCTCAAATCCATCTTTATTTCAAAACCCTAGATCTAGAATTCAATATCATTTCAAATTTCATCTCTTTCTCTTAAAATCCAGATTCAAAATTCAAAGTTTATTTCTGACTTCGCAACTATACCTTTCCCATCTTCAAAATCATTTTTCCAACTCTGATCATTTCAAAGACTTAGAACTTCAATCTATCTCAAGTACTAAGTTTGATTCAATCGTTCAGAAATCATTTCTTCATTCTATTATCAAGTTCATCTCAAAACACTTTGAGAATTCCAAAAATCATTTTTTCAAAAAGAGCATATATCCTTGTATTGCACAAGCATGATTCTTTGTGCATTTAGACTTAGAATAAATTCTTAGATAGTATTTAGGCAAAGGAAAAAGGCATAAATTCGATCATTGGTTCGATTACCCTGGTAAAGGCGCCAGGAACGGTCGAACCTCGTACCGACAAGCGAATCCCGTCTCTCCAATTTTTCCCGCAAATATTTCAAAAAACGGAGGCGAGTTATTTTCTTAAATATCTTCAAATCAAGGTCAAGTGAAACCCCGCAAAAGAGTTCCTCTTCTCTCTTCTCTTTCTTTTCTTTTCTCTTCTCTCTTTCTTTTCTCTCTTTTATTTTTCTCCCTTCAAAAAAGGAGGAAAATAGAGGTTGGAAAAGAAAAAGAGAAGGAAGAGAGAGAAAGATACGAGAGAGGAAAAATGTTTGCGATGATCATAGGTTTGGCGACCGTGATGGGACTTGTCTTCATCCGGTTGAATTTGTGCCTTTGCTTTGCTTTAATATTATCTAAGTTTTTATTCTTTCAATGTCAGCTTCATTTTCATGCAAAACCTTAGGAGCCTAGACTCTGTCCTAAGCTGACATCATTGCATATAGGATCTTGTAAACACCCCAAATTTTCACTCACCTTCTTGACATCGCCCTCAATCATCATATTTCAGTTCTTCAGAAGAAATGAAGGGCAAAATGGTCATTTTCCAAGATTGAACCTTGCAGAAAGTCCTAAATTTCATTCTTAAGCCTCAAAATTTCTATATTTAGGTTCAGAGACATCTTCAAATTGCAAAATTTCAAAATCCTTTTTCTGGACAAGAAGGTAGAATTTCCAATTCCTGGTTCAGAGTAACATTTCTTGAAACATGTCTTTGTATCGCATTGCATGAACACTTTGCATCATTTCACTGCACAACATGTCATTTTGAGATCTAGAACTCCTGATGTTCAAAAATTGTCAATCCAGATTTGATTTTTAAAATTTTCAAAATTGATTTTAAAACCCTAGGTATTCAAAATTACCAAATTTTCCCATTTTACCCCCAGGACTTTGAATTACAAAAAATTTCTCAAGGAAAACAATCTGGATATTTGGATACTGATTTTAAAGATTTTATCTCAAAACTTTTTGCAAAAAGATTTTAAATCTCTTTACAAAACTTTTTTACATTTACTTTATACATATTTTTTCCCTGAAAAACCAATTTTTCCAAATTCTTGAAAACAAATAATGTTTTATCTCGTATTTTCAAATAAATGGAGCGGGACCCGCCTTTGAACTAGCATCATACTCAGACTCTGAGGTAAATTTTTTTATTCTCAAGCGGGACCCACCCGAAGTTCATACCAATTTGCAAATTTTTCTTAATTTCTTAATATTTATTTATTTATTTAGTTAGTGGGCCCACACACATGTGGCACCCCAATTGAAAATAAAAGAGTTGCCAACACAAAATAAAGCTTTATTTTCAAAAGGATTTTAAAAGTGGATTGAGGTGGCATTTCCATAAAAGCCTCTCATTTATTTCAACATTCATTTTTTTTCCTTTTTATTGATTTGTTTAAATAAATTTTTTTTTTTAAAAGAAGGATGCAGCCTTAATGGCACAGTCGAATTTCCCTAAAGTAATAAATTTGATTTTTGCCTAAAACTTAGGGAAATGAAACCAAGTTTTGAAAAAAAAAAGATGCGCCCCTCTTGAAACGGTTGTTTTCAAAAAAAAATTTCAAAAAAACATAACGGAACCTCATGCTGCGTTTTGTTCTTTTTGAAAGGATATTCAAAGTTCTTTAAAGAGGGGAGGCCATGGATCGATTAAGGGGGGGGATTGACGGTTTTCTTTTTGGGATTTCTGCAGGGATTTCCTTCTCAAGAGAGAGCTCTCTTCCACCTCCCAAGGGACTGCTGTCCATCTCCTTCAAGCCAGCCGCAGGACCTCCACCAACGTCTTCCCCTTCTTCAGTCCAGCCACAGCAGGAAAGCCAGCCGTAGCCTTCCATCATCTTCCGCACACCAGCTGAACGTCCAAGAAGCTGCTGCATATCCTTCACCTCACCTTCAGCCTTGCCACAGGAAATCCAACGGTTGCTGTCATTTTCCTTCAGCCCACCAGCAGAAAGATATCCAACGAAAGAGGGATTCACCAAGAAAGGGGCCATTTTCCTTCAGCTGAAGGAAGGAGGAGGCAAATCTGCGTTTTCTGAAAGTGCAAGAAACTCCAGCCAACGTGTCCATCCCCACTTCAGCCCATTGAAGATCCAGCCACCAGTTTTTTTTCCCATCTTCTTCAACCCCAGCAGCAAAAAGGCTCCAGCCAGCTGCCTCTTTCTTCAATCTCACCTGCAAAAGGAAACGTCATCCAGCCAGTGTGTGAACCTCTTCTTCAGCCCAGCCAACAGGCTGCCATCATCCTTCAACCCCAGCAATAAAAGGTCCAGCCGCTGTCCATCTTCTTCAAACCACCTGCAAAAATTACATCCAGCGTGAAACACCTAGCAGCAGAAAACGCCCCTTTTTCTGCTGTACATAGCAACCATTGGTGTAAGAGATCCAGTAGCATTTGGTTTTTATCGCAGGAAGCATTGGGAAGTGTTTTGGTTCCCAGCCATCTAAATTAAGCTTGGACTGGTGAGTATATTAGGCTTTCATTTTCATTTTTTTTTTTACTGATTCATTTCATTTCCAGTTTTGTATTTCCTGATTGCTTCAAGTCATTTCCTATTATTGTAATACTAGATTCCCTAGTTGTTGTCAACCTGAATTTCCTGTTTTTTTGGAATGTCCTGTTTGGTTTCTATTTGCTTTAATCTGTTAAAATGAGCTTGGATTGAAATCTGTTGTAACAGGTCATAAGCAGTCATTGTTTAGACTCTATACAAGTGACTGAATCTTTTCATTTCTGAATTTTGTTAAGTCTGGTAAATGATTATGCGTAAATCTCAGATTTAGTAATCTTGTTATTCGTCATTTAGTTACTGCCTGTTTAAGTCTGAATTTGTGAAGCCTTCGTGTGTGCTTACTTGTTCAAAAATTCAATTTACAAAAGCACATACATTTCAAAATTTTAAGTTGTATTTTCAATATATATATATATATATATATATATATATATATATATATATATATATATATATTCAAATCTGATTTTAGTGATTCAAATCTATTTGGTTTGCTTATATATTAAGTCAGAAAAGTGTTTAATTCAGATTTAAAATCATAATTGCTTCTCCATTCAAATTTGTCCCTTTTCTGCTGCAGGGGTGCAGTCTTGATAAACCGCCACCTTCATGCACGGATATATGCATATCCGTTCATGATCTCTATACCATCTTTTGCACACTTCATTATTGATATATAGGGAAGCTCCATACCCATTTTTATTAAAACTTATCTTGTAATTTGGGAAATACGGCTGTGTAAAATCCCCTACAGAAACTGTATATACCTGTATTTTCTGATTTTACCCATTATATGGAATTTCCATTAATATGTATATTTTTTTCATTATATATATATATATGTATATCTATGTATATCTACCTATATGTATACGTATATATGTATATATATATATATATATGTATATATATATACATCTCTATATACTTATATATATATATATATATATATATATATATATATATATATATATATATATCCCTTCATGTGCCCTTATTTCCATATATGAGCATCCATGTATATATTTTCTCATATAATTACACCTCCATTGTTATATGTCATTTAGCACCCATTTTAGCATTTTGATGTATATATATATATATATCTTCGTTGTATATAATATATATATATATATATATATATATATATATATATATATATCCATTTTCTTGTTAATTTGGTACTAACTCTCATTTTGCAGGAAAATTTGGAGGAATGCTGATTCTTTTTCACTACGTATTTTTATTTCATTTATTTTGACTCGTCAGAGATGTAATAATCAAACTTGGAATAATATTTACTTTTACTGCTTAGATTAGGCTGCATCTCATATAGTTTGATTTCAGCAATCTCCTGCTTCTATGATTCATACATCTCAATTTTCAAAATTCACCGTGGATGAACACGAATGGCACGTGCACCAACTCTTAGATAGTTGATGAACTCGGTGGAGTCCATATTTACGGCCGTAGTCGGAATATGGACGAGACCCAGATCCATCATCTTTCTACTAGTCACACTAAGCCTACACTCTTAGGCTATCTTAAAATGCACATCATATTTCTAAATTTTCAAAATATTGTGAATTAACTCAAGTAAACTCTGAACATATTCATGGCCCCAGTCAGAATATGTGAAAGATTTACTTTGGCTTAATCCACATTTTTCCAACAAATTTTTCAGAAAGCTTTTCAAAGTGCATTCATTCATTCAAATCATCTGCATCATCTGTTTTTCTCATGATTTTCTAAAGAGATTTTCACTTCATGAAATCGATTTCTCAAGAAACTATGATGATATTCGAAGTTGGATTTTCCCAATCAAAGTTTTCCCGTGATTTTCCCTGAAAATGTTATTTTCTTAAGATTCTTTTCAAAAGAAAATTTATCATCTTTCTCAATAATCAAAGTTGATTTTCAGACATTTCAAAGACAAAATTCTTAGGAATTCAATTTCCTAAGTTTTGAATTTCCTTCTCCAATGAGTTTTCCTATAAAATTTCTATCATTTTCTTAAGAAAATTCTCAAAGTTCGAGTTTTCCCGACAATTGCTTTCCTTTTCAAAGGTTCATCTTTTCTCAAGAATTCCATCAGTTTTCCTGAGATTCTCGTTTCTTCATGGTTTTTCCAAGTCTTTATAAACTTTCTCAAAGTTTTCCTGAGATTCTCATTTCTTCATGGTTTTTCAAGATTTTCTCGAGATTTTTACTTTTTCAAGATTTTCCAAATCTTTATAAACTTTCTTGAGATTTCAAACCTTTTTCGTCTGAGTTTCCTGAGAGATTGATTTCCATCTTTTTCCTGAGAAATGCTTTTCAATTCCAAATATTTTCTAAGCATACATCATATTTTCCAATTTACATTTTCCAAAAATCTCATAGCACATGCCTGAATTCTCTGTGCATTTAGGATAGAACACGATTTCGGTAATTTCACTAAGTCAAGCCCAATTTTGGTCCTTGGTTCGATTACCCCTGTTAAAGGCGGCAGGAACGGTCGAACCTCGTACCGACAGGTCGAGCCCCATCCCATGGATTTTTCCGCAAATTTTCAAAACGGAGGCGAGTATTTCAAAACAATTTCCAAAATCTGGTCAAGTTTGAATCGCGAAAGCATTTCCCTCTCTCTCATGCAAGGAAGGGAAGATGGGAAAAATTTTGCGACGATAACAGGTTTGGCGACCGTGATGGGACCTGTCATTGTCTGACCTAAATTATGCTTGACTTAGTTCAATTATTGAAATTATGTTCACAACATGTCAGCTCTTTACTTTTGATATCATGCGAACCTAGGAGCCTAGATTCTGACCTAGCTGACATTGACTGCATGTAGCTTAGGCATGGTTTGGTAGGACCAGATTGAGGATAAATTTTCATGTTCACATAGACTTAGGTCTAAATACAACTCTCCTCAATTTAGGATCTGAATGCAAACAATGTATGCTTCTTCAAAGATTTTCAAAAGTCTATCTCTCTAGGATTTAGAGCCATCTATTTCTTGCATGTGATCATTTTTTTAAAACCCCAATTACCTATCATTACCCGGTCTTCACGTTGCTGGGCTCTCTTCCAGAACCCTAGTTCGGGACAAAGCCTCACAACTGGGCCAATTATTTGGGTTAACACCCTCCTACCACGTACCGCGGGCCACAGTCTGAAGTATATCGGTAGGCGCTCAAGGATGTTGGGAAACCTTACCTTAGAACCGGAGTTGAAATTATATGCCACGTACCTCGGATTTTGGTTCGGGTATATCGGCATAACTGGAATGGATAAAGATGATCTGAATCTAGAGTTAGGATTAGGATCCTACAACTGTTTTCAAAATAATGCATCTAGAGTCAGCCTTTTAGGGAGTGCTGTATGTGCATAAATGTTTGTGCAGGATATGATTGTTCGTATGTTACCTCTATTTTCTTACATTTTCCCAAAAATATTTTTCAAATTTCCATATTTCTCACCTTTTCCTTTATTTTCTCAAACCCTGGAAGATTTTCCCAAATATCCAATTTCTTTCAAAACTCCAGGTGATTTTTCATTCTCCCGTTCTACTGGATCTCGAATTTCTAATTGCATTTTATCCTGCCTGCAATTTTTTAAAATCATATGTTTTCTCTCATTGGATTTTCAATTCTTTTGTCTATTTGCAAAATTCTTCATCTTATTTTCCTCGTGCATACCTTGACTATTGCGGTGGAAATTGTTTACCCACTTGCCTTCTCCTTATTCTAAATTCGTTTGCGGATTGTTTTTTTTCAAAGAGATATCTCTTTCCTTCAAAAATAGTATTTTCCTCGTGGTTGACGACCTCGCCTAGGTAACAAGGCACATTTTTCCGTTGTTTATTTCTCTTACAAAGAATGACAACACAATTGTCGTGATTTCAGCGGCGACTTCATCCCTAGTAATGGGATATTCTTCCAATTGTCTACCATATCGTCAATAATCATTTTCTTCCCAAATCCAAAATTCCCTCAGGGTCTAATCAAGACTTTATCCTGCAGAGAGAGCATCTACAACATTTGATGGTTCAGACAAGATCAGGCAAAAGAATGACGGCATCTCAGTACTCGTCGGCCTCAGAAGAAGCGATGGTCTCCCCTCGGTCCGAGAGGAGTCAAGAACAGCAGCAAGAGGACGATGGCATAGATCCTCAGATGTACGCGATGTTTCAGAAAATGATGAAGAGGATGATGAGTGAGCAGGCTGGCACCAGCTCAGACAAAAATCCATTCAGTCAGAAAATTAGAGATCATGTGGCCAAGAAAACAACCAAGGAGCATGTTCAAGATACTTCGGACGAAGAAGAATCAGCAGATGATACCGAGGAAGAATGCGAGATCATTCATGGAGCCACTCGCAAACCAAAGGGCCAAGCAATAGAAAAACCGCTTCAAGCACAGTTAAAAGAAATGGCCAAGATAGTCAAAGATCTATAGGTTCGGGATAAAGGCAAGAAAGTCTTCACTAGCGAAGACTTTTATGATGGCTTAGAAGGAGACGAAGATCTAGAAAATCTGCCTCGTAAATTCATCAAGTTCGATGGTTCTGGCGACCCGAAAGCCCATCTCGCCATGTTCTTCGCCGAATGCTCCAAATTCAAGAGAGACAATAGGGCCCTATTTCTCTGTTTTCCTCGTAGCCTAGAAGGCACTGCCACCAAGTGGTACTCCGAGCATATCAATCCAATCGAGCTGCGAGAATTTGATAAGGTGGTCAATCTATTCATCGAACGATTCTTGTTCAATACTGAAGCGCTCCCCACATTGAGCCATCTCTGCAATCTAAGGCAGAATGAAAATAAAAAAGCAAGTGACTTCATTCGCAGATGGAGAGAGACCTGCAACAAAATAAGGGATCCTATATCAGAAAGGCATGCTTTATCGTTGATCCTCAATAATTTTTTGCAACCTCTGAGAGGATTAATTTCTACCTCACCATCCAAGTCTTTTGTTGAACTCATTGAACGAGCTGAATGGATCGAAATGGGAGTGGAGAACGGGGTCTATGAAGGCATTACCATTGCAAGAAACAGTCAAGATGCCAAAAAGAAGGCTCACTTCACTTTTGCAGCTAAGTCTTTCAATAATAGCAAAGGTAAAAAGAATGATCATGGCAACAGTTTGGAGAGAATCAAAAGGCAAAAAGGGAAGGACATCAACAGTGATAAACCTCTCCAATCCAGCCCTCAGTATCAATAGAAAGATCAAGAAAAATCAAAGCGCAAGGACTGGAGAACTGATCGAGAATTCACCCCTCTGGATCAGACACTCGAGAGTATACTCGAGTATATGCTTGAGAAAGACCTTGTCCGGTTGCCTAAAGCCGCTGATCCTCCAGCAATTATGGGCAGATTCAAAGAACAAATTTGCAAGTTTCATCGAGCAGTAGGGCACGATACAGAAAACTGCTTCATCCTTAAGAACATTATTCAAGACTGCATTGACAAAAAGCTCCTCGTTGAAGATGAAAAGGAGGACTAGTCGTCATGACAAAGACTTTTTTTTTTCACAATCATTCCAGAAGATGACAATGCCAACAAATTTCCCATTTCCCATTTTGCTTTTTCAAAAGAATAATGTAATCCCATTTTTCTTTCCTTGATTTTAAAGCATCAATAAAGTCATCGAATTTTTCAATAGCTTAGCGCCATCTTATTTGCTTCTTCTTCCTTTTCACAATGTCTCTCTTGTAAGGAATAATCTTGAGGACGTTTATCAGTCAAGAAGCTTGTCGCCTTATTCATCAATTATCCTTCTCTTATTCCAAATTGTCCTCCCTAGTTACACTGGGGCATTTTTTTGAAAATTTATCTTTACCTCAAAACATCTTGTATGCAGGCAGGATAAACCAATCTCTCATTTTGCATATATATGCACCCATTTGCATTCATTTGCATTCAATCATATTCATTTACATTAAATTAAAATCAATATTTGTTATCGTCGCGAAATTTTTCCCCCGTCTTCCCTTCCTTGCGGAAGAGAAAAAGAGGAAACGCTTTCGCGCTTCAAACTTGACCGGATTTTGGAAATTGCTTTTGAAATACTCGCCTCCGTTTTGAAAATTGCGGGAAAATCCATGGGATGGGGCTCGACCTGTCGGTACGAGGTTCGACCGTTCCTGCCGCCTTTAACAGGGGTAATCGAACCAAGGACCAAAATTGTGCTTGACTTAGTTAAATCATCAAAATCATGTTCTATCCTAAATGCACAGAGAATTTAGGCATGTGCTATGAGAATTTTGTAAAATGCATCTTGGAAAAACATGATGTATGCTTGGAAAATATTTGGAGTTGAAAAGAATCTCTCAAGAAAGAGTTCAATTTCTCACGAAACTCATATAAAAAGGGTTTTTGAAAACATGAGAAAGCTTATAAAGATGTGATAAAATCAGGAATAGTTGAAAATCCTGGGAAAATGGGAGTGATTCTTGAGAAAAGATGAACCTTTTGAAAAGGGAAACACTTCTTAGGAAAACTTGGACTTTGAGAGTTTTCTTAGGAAAATGATGGAAGATTTATAGGAAAACTCATTGGAGAAGGAAATTCAAAACATGGGGAATCGAAATCCTGGGAATTTTACCTTTTGAAATACTTGGAAATCGATTTTGGATCTTGGAGAAAGATTGGAAAACTCTTTTGAATCTCTTAAGAAAATATCATTTTCCAGGGAAAACTGTGGAGAAACTTGTCTTTGGAAAACCGACTTTGAAAAATCCTTAGAATTTCTTGAGAAATCGATTTCTTGAGAATGAAGTTTTCTTGAGAAAATCAATGATTTCATGATGCAAATGACATGAGTTAATGAATGCACTTTGAGAAGATTTTCTGAGGAATTGGTTGGAAAATGTGCATTAAGTCCAAATAAATCCTTTACATATTCTGACTGTGGCCATGAATATGTTCAGAACTTAGTTGATTTGATGCACATGATTTTGAAAACTTCAGAAATATGATGTGCATTTTAAGATAGCCTAAGAGTGTAGGCTCAATGTGACTAGTAGAAAGATGATGGATCTGGGTCTCGTCCATATTCCGACTAGGGCCGTAAATATGGATTCCACCGAGTTCATCAACTCCCTAAGAGTTGGTGCACGTGCCATTCGTGAACATCCATAGTGCTTTTGAAATAAAATGCATGAATCATATAAGTAGGATATTGCATAAATTCAAACTATATGATATGCATCCTAGTCTAAGCAGGAAATTAACTCTCTTATTCCAAAATTTACATTATTACATCACTAAATAAAGGAAATAAAAGAAATTTGCAGACTTCAGCTCCTTCTTTTGAAATTCGGAATTGGGGTCAAAATGACCAAAATACCCCTAAAATTAAAGTTACACCTTTAAAATCAGGGTTTTTTAAAGGAAAACTTAGTAAAATTGGGATTTCGAAATTCAAATTGAATTCAATGATGATGAAATGCAGTATGACATGCTGCTAAACACATTAGGACTGTAAAATCAGAATTTGGCATTTTGGAATTTACTCAAAATAACGAATTTTGCTTGTTTTTCACTTGGATCCGGGTCCTGCGGGACCCTGTTTAGGTATTGTGGCTAATCCGAACCTCAAATGAATTCCAAATTGCACTAAATTCGGTATGAAGCATCTACTTACTCTGATAAACAGCCTAGAATGCTAAAATTCACGAAATGATATGATTTAAATGCTACAATTCAAAGAAAGTCCTAAAATGGTGGATTTTGCCTATGGATCCGAACCAAATGCAATGCTTAATATGATAATTCAAGATTTACACAATGAAAACTTCTGATCTTTTGCCAACTGCTAAAAGACCCAAAATGCAACATTTTTGGTTTTTACAGTCTCGGTATTTGAGCCTTGGTGAGTTCAATAACAGGGATTTAACTCTGACAGAGGTAAAAATCACACTAATCTGATGTAAAATGCTAAAAAAATACAAAACGGCCATGAAAATTTATGCAATTAATCAGAGCTATGCACGACGCCTACATGAACAACTTTCAGGTTTATGACATTGGCATTTGATCAACGGAAACACAGATAAAAATATAACTATTCCTGCCTAAACTAACAAAATAGACAAATGTAGCAAAACAGGGGATTGACAAAACAAATCTGAAGAAGGTACCAACACTGTTCTAAAAATCACTGGCTTTCAGATGCAAATATAGGACCTCTTGGAAACAACTTTCACTTTTTACAGTTTTGGATTTGGAGCAACACACAAAGAGAAACCATAGCCCTAAGTCGATCCAAGATCTCAGAGGCCCAAATTAGGCTCTAACACGTGTCCCGAACTCTCGGATTTTTGTCGGACATTAAAAAAAATCAGAAAAATCTGACAAAATCATATTAAAAACTAGACATTCTTCTAAATTCATAACATTTTTCGGATCGAAAATTTGATCTCCCATGAGGGATATCTCGATTTTAAAAGTCGGCAAATGATTTTTAAAACGCATCCCGGGTGACAAAACCCGACTTGCCATTTTGAATGTTTACTGCAGTAAAAAAATTCAAATGCCTCCGAATATTTGGCAAAATTTTAGGGACACCTAAGGGCAAATTTCGTGATTTTTTTGGGATTTTTAATAAAAAATAAATGCATGAAATTACGTGTGGACTGACTGACAAAAACAGAGACCTACTGAAAATAAGCAGAATTGAAATAAATGCTAAATTAATCCTAATTAATTCATGAAATGTACTAAATGAATGAAAAAAAATGCAAATTAAATCTAGCTAACTACATGCATGTTAAAAATCATCAAGGAAGTATAATTATGTATTTTTATATATGTCGTTTTATGAGAATAGCTCAATCCATCCCTCGGATGAGCTCTTTCTTCAAACGACAACACGAATCAAACCAAAAGAATTATCATAGTGAAATCAATAGGAATGGAGGCTTACCTTGTGTTCTCCAGCGGTTTTGGAACTCCCAAAATGAGTGGCTAACTTGATAATGGGCTCCAGAGGGGCGTGAATCCAGAGGAAACCAAGAAAGAATGAAAATGGAATTCTGAAATTCAATTCTCAAACAGGGCTCTCAGAGTGAAAATGCTAAATCCAAAAGAAGCTCCCCTAGGCTGGGCATGGGGCCTTGTATTTATAGAGATTTTTGGAAAATTTTGAAATTCAACGAAGCTTAATCTGAGCCCTCCATGTGGCGCCATCTCAGAGGGTGTTGTCTTGGAGTTTGAAATTCAAATTCTGCTTTTTCTAGAGGAAAGGAGAGACTGCCATGTGGCACCACCTCAAGGTGGCTCCTACAATGACATGTGGCAAGAGGGAGGAAAAGGGACACATGGCACCATCTCATACAAAATAGAAAAGGTGAAGTTCAGGATTTGCGCCACCTCAGACTGGAGTTTGAACATTTGAATTCTAGCTTTCTCTGAAGGAGGCAGAAAGTGACATGTGTCAGTTGCTTTTTTTGAAGAAAGCAGAGAGAGACACGTGTCCCTTGCTTTTTCTGAGAAGAGCAGAGGGTGACATGTGTCACTTGCTTTTTCTGAGAAAAGTAGGGAGTGACATGTGTCTTCTACTTTTTCTAAAGGAAGTTGGAGATGACATGTGTCATCTACTTTTCTGAAAAAAATAGGAGGGAGACATGTGTCCTCTGCTTTTTCTGAAAGGAGCAGAGATTGACACGTGTCGCTTGCTTTTCCTGAGGAAAGGAGAGAGTGACATGTGTCACCTGCAGGAGACATAATTCAAATGGTGCCACCTCAGGGGAGACAAGTTCTACTTTTTCTGAACAGGACAACACATGACACGTGGCATCTCATGGTGACCTTGGAATGAGACTTGGCACAGGGTGAAGATGGTAGACATTGACACGTGGCATAAAATAAAGAGGATGACTAATGACATGTGGCGGCATCTTAAGGTGGTCCCACACTGACACGTGTCAAAGGGTGGCAGAAGAGAGAAGGTGACATGTGGCGCCAACTCTAGGTGAACCCTATGCTGACACATGGCAGGTAAATGGGAGGAGAGAGAAAGGACAAGTGGCACCAATCTAGGGGACAAGGTTCCTATTTTTTTTGGGTTTTTCAAAGTTCAGGTTTTTCAAAAGAAAAGTCTATGTGACACCACCTCAGTGTGGGTCCCACATTGCTTCTTTATTGAAATAAGAACAAGACAACAACCTCTTTTTGGAATTTTCATAAAATCTGGGCTAATTGAAAAAACAAGAATTTTTGGAAAGAGTTGGCCCCTGTAGGGCAATTTTGTAAAAGGAAGATATTTGAAATTGTCAAAAGGGCAAAATCTGAGATAAGGTGGCTGAAATCCATATTAAAACTATCCAGATCATTTTCTTGAGGAAATATTTTAAAATTCAGAGCCCTGGGCGTAAAATGGGAAGAACTGATAATTTTGAAGACCCAGGGTTTTGAAATCAATTTTGAAAAGAGTTGAAATTCTAATCTGGATTGAAAATTTTGAAATCGAGAGTTCTGGACCTCGAAATGACATGCTGTGCAGTGCAGTGATATGAAATGCTCATGCAATGCTATACAATGACATGTCTTATGCAATATAATCTTGAACCAAGACTTGGAGATGCCTGTCTCCTGTCAGGAATAAAATTTTGAACATCTGAGCTAAAATAGGGAGACTTTGAGAGTTCCAGATGAAATTTGGACTTTTACAAGGTTCGAACTCAGAAAATGACCATTTTGCCCTCCGGCGATTTCAAAGGTTGAATGATGATGTTTGGTGAAAATGTCGGGGAGGTGAGTGAAAATTTGGGGTGTTTACAGATGCCCCTCTTTGCTGCTAAGCCGGCTCATGGCCGAGCTTAGTGGCAAAGAAAAACACACCAAATTTGGGCTATACATAAAAAAAATGCTCCAGTTAGAAGGATCTGACTGGGTGTGAAGAAATTAGCCCGAGGAAGATGGTAGATATGAAGCGAAGAATAAAGAGGAAAGATTTGCTCTATGAGAGCGAAGTTCAGGTTTTTGCCCTTAACCTGAATGGGACAGAAATACCTCGCATGAAACGAAGCTCAGGTTTTGACCCTTGACCTGATTGGGGAATGGAATATCTCATCGAAATGAGACTCAGGTTTGTACCCTTAACCTGATTGGGCGGAAGATGAAATACCTCTTCAAAGGAGGCTCAGGTTTGTACCCTTATCCTGATCGGGCGGAAAATGAAATACCTCTTTGATTGAGGCTCAGGTTTATACCCTTATCCTGATTGGGTGTAAAATGGAATACCTCATCAAAGGAGGCTCAGGTTTGTACCCTTATCCTGATCGGGCGGAAAATGAATGGAATCCTCGAAGGAAGAGACCATGATGGAACCTTTGGATTTTGCACAGTAAATCCGACAGGGTTTTTTGCAAAAGGAAGGAAAATGGGGTCCCTAAAGCTTGAAAAGGGATTGATCTTGGGCGTCTCATTGTTGAGACTAAAATCAACTTTTGAAATTCCCTCTTGCGAGAAAATGATTGTTGGTTCGACCTCAAACCGAAATGAGACTGTCTATGGTGGGACAGTGGGGACACAGGGAAGTGTGCAAATTTGAGAGTTCATGCTCTCAAAGAAGGGAAGGAATCAAGTCCTTAGGAGGGATTTAAAATTGGTGTCAGGATGCATCGAAGACGGATATCGAGCTCTCACTTCACGTCAGGATAGCTAGAAAATATTATCAAAATATTGAGAATTTTGTTGTTGATTCCAAGTTTTTGAAAATGTTGCACATGGCTGCAAAGATATTCTTTCTTTTCTACCCAAAGCATTACCTCCAAACAAGGTTCATTTCGTAGAATCGAAATTGGAAACCCAAATTGTTTGCAATTGACCTTCTTCATGGAAGCTATCAATTTCCTTGATATAAACAAGAAAGAGAATTTGATATTATGAAAGCAATTGATGAAAGAATATTGATAATAGAATTTCACAAAGTTAAAGAGGATTCTTGATAAATTTGGCAGTTTGATATCCTGGGACCTTCTCTCATGATAATCTTTCTGCACTTTTTTTTTTTACTCTCTGGTGTTTTGGCTACATTCTCCTTCATTTTGGAGATGTTCTGACTTTTTCTCTCTCTCTTTTTCCTCTCTTGCTCTCTTTTGGGAAGGGTACGTCACAAGCTCCTTCAACTTGGAGATGTTTCGATCCTTCTTGGACGATGGGTTCATGTTGATGATATTGGCTAATTGGCTGGGGATTCTTTGGATGATAGCTGAAATTAAATACCTTTTAGGGATTGTCGAGAGGTTCATCGCATCTGCCTTCATCTCGACAGTGCTTTGGACTTTCTCTGGAAGGATCCGTCACAAACTCCGTCATCTTGGAGATGTTTCGAATCTTCTTTGGCCCCGGGGGTCTACTCGCCTAATTCGCCTTCATCTTGACGACAGGTGAGAGATCCCTTTTGCGGATACTTAATTGTAGCTTAGGTGATTTTAAGGAGACAAGGCTTGAATGAATTCTCTCTTTTTCCAGCGCTCAGGATATTTCCACTGCCTCATTTTACAAGAATAGTCTCTAAAGATGCGCCATTGACTGCGATCAATATCGATCATCTACGATTTTCAATAACATTGAATCTTCTTTTCTGGCCATATCGAGGATTTATCCTTCATCCTTTTGGTTAGCCAATAGAAAGAATTTAAAGTTTGAATCTCTTTTCGCAGAAGTTTCACTCTTTTGGAAGTAATGCTGAAGGTAAACTGAAATAAAGATTTGTGCAATAAAGATTCTGAAATCAACAATTGATTGACAAATTGACAAAATTTTCTTGAAATCCTTGATGAAAGAGAGCACATAAGGTCCAGCTTAACGCATCCGTGACGAAAATTCTCCTCTCTTTTCCTCAAAGGAGGTGACTATCAGTTCACTGGGAACAATATCAGTTCAATTAAGAACGACCATCGGTTTGCTGGAAACAATATCAGTTCAATTAAGAACGCCCATCGGTTTGCTGGGAACAATATCAGTTCAATTAAGAACAACCATCGGTGGGAATAATATCAGTTCAATTAAGAACGACTATCAGTTCGCTTGGAACACTATCAATTCAATGAAGAACAACTATCAGTTTGCTTGGAATACTATCAGTTCAATGAAGAACGACTATCAATTCACTTGGAACACTATCAGTTCGATGAAGAACGACTATCAGTTCACTTGAAACACTATCAGTTCGATGAAGAACGACTATCAGTTCGCTTGGAATACTATCAATTCAATGAAGAACGACTATCAGTTCACTGGGAACAATATCAGTTCAATGAAGAACGACTATCAGTTCACTTGGAACAATATCAGTTCACTTGGAACACTATCAATTCAATGAAGAACGACTATCAATTCACTTGAACACTATCAGTTCAATGAAGAACGACTATCAGTTCACTTGGAACACTATCAGTTCGATGAAGAACAACTATCAGTTCGTTTGGAACGACTATCAGTTCGCTTGGAACGACTATCAGTTCGCTTGGAACACTATCAGTTCAGTGAAGAACGACTATCAGTTCGTTAGGAACACTATCAGTTCAATGAAGAACGACTATCAGTTCGTTTGGAACACTATCAGTTCAATGAAGAACAAGGACCATTATAGAGAGTTGAATCGCTTCTATGAATGGTTTCAGGATTATCCCCTTATCCTGAACGGGGAATGAAAATTGGATGACCTGGCGATCAAAATTGAGAATTTTGGTGATTTTAAAATTGGGAATTGGATGACCCGGAGGTCGAAATTGAAGAATTGGATGACCCGAGGGTCGAAATTGAAGAATTATGGAAAATGATTCAGGTTTATCCCTTAACCTGAAGGGGAATGGAATTGGGTGCATAGTCAATGCAAATGCAATGCACATGCAATGCACATGCACATGAAATGCAAATGAAGTGCAAATGAATGCAAATGAGTGCATATATATGCAAAATGAGAGAATGGTTTATCCTGCCTGCATACAGGATGTTTTGAGGTAAAGATAAATTTTTCAAAAAAATGCCCCAGTGTAACTAGGGAGAAAGTTTTGAATAGAAGAAGGACAATTGATGAATAAGGCGACAAGTTTCTTCACTGATAGATGTCCTCAAGATCATTCCTCACAAGAGAGACATTATGAAAAGGAAGAGGAAGTAAATAAGACGACACCAAGCTATTGAAAAAAATTTGATGACTTTATTGATGCTTTAAAATCAAGGAAAGAGAATGGGATTACATTATTCTTTTGAAAAAGCAAGATGGGAAATGGGAAATTGTTGGCATTGTCATCTTCTTGAATTGTAGAAAAAATCTTTGTCAGGATGAGTAGTCTTCCTTTTCATCTTCAACGAGGAGCTTCTTGTCAATGCAGTCTTGAACAATGTTCTTAAGGACGAAGCAGTTTTCTGTATCATGCCCTACTGCTCGATGAAACTTGCAAAATTGTTCTTTGAATCTGCCCATAATTGCTGGAGGATCAGCAGCTTTAGGCAATCGGACAAGGTCTTTCTCAAGCATATACTCGAGGATACTCTCGAGTGTCTGATCCAGAGGGGTGAATTCTCGACCAGTTCTCCAGTCCTTGCGCTTTGATTTTTCCTGATCTTTCTTTTGATGCTGAGGGCTGGATTGGAGAGGTTTATCACTGTTGATGTCCTTCCCCTTTTGTTTTTTGATTTCCTCCAAACTGTTGCCATGATCATTCTTGTTGCCTTTGCTATTATTGAAAGATTTAGCTGCAAAAGTGAAGTGCGCCTTCTTTTTGGCATCTTGACTGTTTCTTGCAATGGTAAGGCCTTCATAGACTCCATTCTCTATTCCCATTTCGAGCCATTCAGCTCGTTCAATGAGTTCAACGAAAGACTTGGAGGGTGAGGTAGAGATTAATCCTCTCAGAGGTTGCGAAAAATTGTTGAGGATTAAGGATAAAGCATGCCTTTCTGATATAGGATCCCTCATTTTGTTGCAGGTCTCTCTCCATCTGCGAATGAAGTCCCTTGCCTTTTCATTTTCATTTTGTCTTAGATTGCAGAGATGGCTCAATGTTGGGAGTGCTTTAGTATTGAACAGAAATCGCTCAATGAATAGGTTGACCACCTTATCGAATTCTCGCAGCTCAATTGGATTGATATGCTTGGAGTACCACTTGGCGGCGGTGCCTTCTAAGCTACGAGGAAAACAGAGAAATAGGGCCCTATTGTCTCTCTTGAATTTGGAACATTCGGCGAAGAACATGGCGAGATGGGCTTTCGGGTCACCAGAACCATCGAACTTAATGAATTTTCGGGGAAGATTCTCCAGATCATCATCCCCTTCTAAACCGTCGTAGAAGTCCTCGCTGGTGAAGACTTTCTTGCCCTTGTCGCGGGCTTGCATATCCTTGACCACTCTGGCCATTTCCCTGAATTGTGCTTGCAGGGGCTCTTCTGCGACCTGACTTTTTGATTGTTGACTCCTCCTTTGGCCACATTTCTGAAATGCCGGAGGCACCTCATATTCTTCATCGGTATCATCTTCGTCTGAAGTATCTTGAACATTCTCCTCAGAGGACTTGGTTGACCTCTTGGCCACATGATCTCTAATTCTCTGACTGAATGGATTTTTGTCTGAGCTGGTGCCAGCCTGCTCACTCATCATCCTCTTCATCATTTTCTGAAACCTCGTATACATCTGAGGGTCGATACCGTCATCTTCTGGCTGCTCTTGGTCTTTGTCTGACCTTGGCGAATTCATCTCTCCTTCTGATGTTGATGAGTAGCTGATACGCTGAATTGGTGCGGTCTTCTTCCCTGACCTTGTCTGAACCATCAAATGTTGTGAAGGCTTTCTTGTATTCTCTCTCTTTCTCTTTCTCTGCAGGACTCTGCAGGGCAAAGATAGGATCAAATTTTGAGGAAATTTTTTTTTTGGATTTTTGGAAGGAAATATTGAAGAAAATATGGTAGACCATTGGAAGATTATCTCATTACTAGGGAGTGAGTCGTCATAAGGATTATGACAATTGTGTTGTCATTCTTTATAAGAGAAATAAACAACAGAAAATGTGCCTTGTTACCTAGGCGAGGTCGTCAACCACGAGTAAAACACCATTTTTGAAGGAAAGAGATATCTTTTGGAAAAACAATCCGCAAACAAATTTAGAATAAGGAGAAGGCAAGTGGGTAAACAATTTCCGCCACAATAATCAAGGTATGCACGAGGAAAATGCGGTGAAGAATTTTGCAAGTAAACAACAGGATCGAAAATCCAATGAGAGAAAACATATGATTTTTGAAAATCGCAGGCAAGATAAAAATGCAACTGGAAATTCGAGATCCAGTAGAACGGGAGAATGAAAAATCACCTGGAGTTTTGAAAGAAATTGAATATTTGGGAAAAACCATCCAGGGTTTTAGAAAATAAAGGAAAAGATGAGAATATGGATATTTGGAAAGATATTTTTGAAAAAAATATGAGAGAAATAAAAGTAGCATACAAACTCACATCCTGCATAAACATTTATGCACATTCAGCACTCCCTAAGAAGCTGACTCTAGATGCATCATTTTGAAAACAGCTGTAGGACCTTAATCCTAACTCTAAGTTCAGATCATCTTTGTCCAATCCAGTTATGCCGATATACCCGAATCGAGATCCGAGGTACGTGGCATAGAATTTCCACTCCGGTTCTAAGGTAAGGTTTTCCAACATCCTTGAGCGCCTACCGATATACTTCGGACTGTGGCCCGCAGTACGTAGTAGGGGGTGTTAACCCAAATAGTTGGCCCAGTTGTGGGGCTCTGTCCCGAACTAGGGTTCTGGAAGAGAGCCCAGCAACGTGAAGACCGGGTAATGATAGGTAATGGAGATTTTGAAAAAAATGATCACATGCAAGAAATAGATGGCTCTAAGTCCTAGAGAGATAGATTTTGAAAACTTTGAAGAAGCATACATTGTTTGCATTCAGATCCTAAATTGAGGAGAGTTGTGTTTAGACCTAAGTCTATGTGAGCATGAAAATTTTTCCTCAATCTGGTCCTACCAAACCATGCCTAAGCTATATGCAATCAATGTCAGCTAGGTCAGAATCTAGGCTCCTAGGCTCACATGATATTGAAAGTAAAAGAGCTGACATTTTGTGAACATAATTTTGATAATTAAACTAAGTCAAGCATAATTTAGGTCAGACAAGGACAGGTCCCATCACGGTCGCCAAACCTGTTATCGTCGCGAAATTTTTCCCCCGTCTTCCCTTCCTTGCGGAAGAGAAAAAGAGGAAACGCTTTCGCGCTTCAAACTTGACCGGATTTTGGAAATTGCTTTTGAAATACTCGCCTCCGTTTTGAAAATTGCGGGAAAATCCATGGGATGGGGCTCGACCTGTCGGTACGAGGTTCGACCGTTCCTGCTGCCTTTAACAGGGGTAATCGAACCAAGGACCAAAATTGTGCTTGACTTAGTTAAATCATCAAAATCATGTTCTATCCTAAATGCACAGAGAATTTAGGCATGTGCTATGAGAATTTTGTAAAATGCATCTTGGAAAAACATGATGTATGCTTGGAAAATATTTGGAGTTGAAAAGAATCTCTCAAGAAAGAGTTCAATTTCTCACGAAACTCATATAAAAAGGGTTTTTGAAAACATGAGAAAGCTTATAAAGATGTGATAAAATCAGGAATAGTTGAAAATCCTGGGAAAATGGGAGTGATTCTTGAGAAAAGATGAACCTTTTGAAAAGGGAAACACTTCTTAGGAAAACTTGGACTTTGAGAGTTTTCTTAGGAAAATGATGGAAGATTTATAGGAAAACTCATTGGAGAAGGAAATTCAAAACATGGGGAATCGAAATCCTGGGAATTTTACCTTTTGAAATACTTGGAAATCGATTTTGGATCTTGGAGAAAGATTGGAAAACTCTTTTGAATCTCTTAAGAAAATATCATTTTCTAGGGAAAACTGTGGAGAAACTTGTCTTTGGAAAACCGACTTTGAAAAATCCTTAGAATTTCTTGAGAAATCGATTTCTTGAGAATGAAGTTTTCTTGAGAAAATCTTGAGAAAATCAATGATTTCATGATGCAAATGACATGAGTTAATGAATGCACTTTGAGAAGATTTTCTGAGGAATTGGTTGGAAAATGTGCATTAAGTCCAAATAAATCCTTTACATATTCTGACTGTGGCCATGAATATGTTCAGAACTTAGTTGATTTGATGCACATGATTTTGAAAACTTCAGAAATATGATGTGCATTTTAAGATAGCCTAAGAGTGTAGGCTCAATGTGACTAGTAGAAAGATGATGGATCTGGGTCTCGTCCATATTCCGACTAGGGCCGTAAATATGGATTCCACCGAGTTCATCAACTCCCTAAGAGTTGGTGCACGTGCCATTCGTGAACATCCATAGTGCTTTTGAAATAAAATGCATGAATCATATAAGTAGGATATTGCATAAATTCAAACTATATGATATGCATCCTAGTCTAAGCAGGAAATTAACTCTCTTATTCCAAAATTTACATTATTACATCACTAAATAAAGGAAATAAAAGAAATTTGCAGACTTCAGCTCCTTCTTTTGAATGTCCCTGCCAAACTTGAAATAAGGTTAGCTCAAATATGTGGGTTTTTCCAAAATTTTCCAATAATATTATGAAATTATTGGATTTAATTGGATATAAACCCTATGATCATGCTTCCTTGATATTTGAAATGATGTAAATGCAGGGAATTCAGTGGAAAACAGTTTGAAATTCGGAATTGGGGTCAAAATGACCAAAATACCCCTAAAATTAAAGTTACACCTTTAAAATCAGGTTTTTTTAAAGAAAAACTTAGTAAAATTGGGATTTCGAAATTCAAATTGAATTCAATGATGATGAAATGCAGTATGACATGCTGCTAAACACATTAGGACTGTAAAATCAGAATTTGGCATTTTGCAATTTACTCAAAATAACGAATTTCGCTTGTTTTTCACTTGGATCCGGGTCCTGCGGGACCCTGTTTAGGTATTGTGGCTAATCCGAACCTTAAATGGATTCCAAATTGCACTAAATTCGGTATGAAGCATCTACATACTCTGATAAACAGCCTAGAATGCTAAAATTCACGAAATGATATGATTTAAATGCTACAATTCAAAGAAAGTCCTAAAATGGTGGATTTTGCCTATGGATCCGAACCAAATGCAATGCTTAATATGATAATGCAAGATTTACACCATGAAAACTTCTGATATTTTGCCAACTGCTAAAAGACCCAAAATGCAACATTTTTGGTTTTTACAGTCTCGGTATTTGAGCCTTGGTGAGTTCAATAACAGGGATTTAACTCTGACAGAGGTAAAAATCACACTAATCTGATGTAAAATGCTAAAACAATACAAAACGGCCATGAAAATTTATGAAATTAATCAGAGCTATGCACGATGCCTACATGAACAACTTTCAGGTTTATGACATTGGCATTTGATCAACGGAAACACAGATAAAAATATAACTATTCCTGCCTAAACTAACAAAACAGACAAATGTAGCAAAACAAGGGATTGACAAAAAAAATCTGAAGAAGGTATCAACACTATTCTAAAAATCACAGGCTTTCACATGCAAAGAGAGGACATCTCGGACACAACTTTCACTTTTTACAGTTTAGGATTTGGGGCAACACACAAAGAGAAACCATAGCCCTAAGTCGATCCAAGATCTCAGAGGCCCAAATTAGGCTCTAACACGTGTCCCGAACTCTCGGATTTTTGTCAGACATTAAAAAAAATTAGAAAAATCGGAAAAAATCATATTAAAAACTAGACATTCTCCCAAATTCATAACATTTTTCGGATCGAAAATCTGATCTCCCATGAGGGATATCTTGATTTTAAAAGTCGGAAAATGATTTTTAAAACGCATCCCGGGTGACAAAACCCGACTTGCCATTTTGAATGTTTACTGCAGTAAAAAAATTCAAATGCCTCCGAATATTTGGAAAAATTTTAGGGACACCTAAGGGAAAATTTCCTGATTTTTTCAGGATTTTTAATAAAAAATAAATGCATGAAATGACGTGTGGACTGACTGACAAAAACAGAGACCTACTGAAAATAAGCAGAATTGAAATAAATGCTAAATTAATCCTAATTAATTCATGAAATGTACTAAATGAATGAAATAAAATGCAAATTAAATCTAGCTAACTACATGCATGTTAAAAATCATCAAGGAAGTATAATTATGTATTTTTATATATGTCGTTTTATGAGAATAGCTCAATCCATCCCTCGGATGAGCTCTTTCTTCAAACGACAACACGAATCAAACCAAAAGAATTATCATAGTGAAATCAATAAGAATGGAGGCTTACCTTGTGTTCTCCAGCGGTTTTGGAACTCCCAAAATGAGTGGCTAACTTGATAATGGGCTCCAGAGGGGCGTGAATCCAGAGGAAACCAAGAAAGAATGAAAATGGAATTCTGAAGTTCAATTCTCAAACAGGGCTCTCAGAGTGAAAATGCTAAATCCAAAAGAAGCTCCCCTAGGCTGGGCATGGGGCCTTGTATTTATAGAGATTTTTAGAAAATTTTGAAATTCAAAGAAGCTTAATCTGAGCCCTCCAAGTGGCGCCATCTCAGAGGGTGTTGTCTTGGAGTTTGAAATTCAAATTCTGCTTTTTCTAGAGGAAAGGAGAGACTGCCATGTGGCACCACCTCAGGGTGGCTCCTACAATGACATGTGGCAAGAGGGAGGAAAAGGGACACGTGGCACCATCTCACACAAAATAGAAAAGGTGAAGTTCAGGATTTGCGCCACCTCAGACTGGAGTTTGAACATTTGAATTCTAGCTTTTTCTGAAGGAGGCAGAAAGTGACATGTGTCAGTTGCTTTTTCTGAAGAAAGTAGAGAGAGACACGTGTCCTTTGCTTTTTCTAGTAAGAGCAGAGGGTGACATGTGTCACTTGCTTTTTCTGAGAAAAGCAGGGAGTGACATGTGTCTTCTACTTTTTCTAAAGGAAGTTGGAGATGACATGTGTCATCTACTTTTCTGAAAAAAATAGGAGGGAGACATGTGTCCTCTGCTTTTTCTGAAAGGAGCAGAGATTGACACGTGTCGCTTGCTTTTCCTGAGGAAAGGAGAGAGTGACATGTGTCACCTGCAGGAGACATAATTCAAAATGTGCCACCTCAGGGGAGACAAGTTCTACTTTTTCTGAATAGGACAACACATGACACGTGGCATCTCATGGTGACCTTGGAATGACACTTGGCACAGGGTGAAGATGGTAGACATTGACACGTGGCATAAAATAAAGAGGATGACTAATGACATGTGGCGGCATCTTAAGGTGGTCCCACACTGACACGTGTCAAAGGGTGGCAGAAGAGAGAAGGTGACATGTGACGCCAACTCTAGGTGAACCCTATGCTGACACATGGCAGGTAAATAGGAGGAGAGAGAAAGGACAAGTGGCACCAATCTAGGGGACAAGGTTCCTATTTTTTTGGGTTTTTCAAAGTTTAGGTTTTTCAAAAGAAAAGTCTATGTGACACCACCTCAGTGTGGGTCCCACATTGCTTCTTTATTGAAATAAGGACAAGACAACAACCTCTTTTTGGAATTTTCATAAAATATGGGCTAATTGGTAAAACAGGAATTTTTGGAAAGAGTTGGCCCCTGTAGGGCAATTTTGTAAAAGGAAGATATTTGAAATTGTCAAAAGGGCAAAATCTGAGATAAGGTGGCTGAAATCCATATTAAAACTATCCAGATCATTTTTTTGAGGAAATATTTTAAAATTCAGAGCCCTGGGGGTAAAATGGGAAGAACTGATAATTTTGAAGACCCAGGGTTTTGAAATCAATTTTGAAAAGAGTTGAAATTCTAATCTGGATTGAAAATTTTGAAATCGAGAGATCTGGACCTCGAAATGACATGCTGTGCAGTGATATGAAATGCTCATGCAATGCTATACAATGACATGTCTTATGCAATATAATCTTGAACCAAGACTTGGAGATGCCTGTCTCCTGTCAGGAATAAAATTTTGAACATCTGAGCTAAAATAGGGAGACTTTGAGAGTTCCAGATGAAATTTGGACTTTTACAAGGTTCGAACTCATAAAATGACCATTTTGCCCTCCGGTGATTTCAAAGGCTGAATGATGATGTTTGGTGAAAATGTCGGGGAGGTGAGTGAAAATTTGGGGTGTTTAGAGTATTCCTCTTCAGGTTAAGGGATAAACCTGAATCATTTTCCATAATTCTTCAATTTCGACCCTCGGGTTATTCAAATCTTCAATTTCGACCTCCGGGTAACCCAATTTCCAATTTTCAAATTACCAAAATTATCAATTTCGACCGCCAGGTCATCCAATTTTCATTTCCCGTTCAGGATAAGGGGATAATCCTGAAACCATTCATAGAAGCAATCCAATTCTCTATAATGGTCCTTATTCATCATCGAACTGATAGTGTTCCAAGTGAACTGATAGTCGTTCTTCATTAAACTGATAGTGTTCCAAGTGAACTGATAGTCGTTCTTCATTGAACTGATAGTGTTCCCAGCGAACTCATAGTTGTTCTTCATTGAACTGATAGTATTCCCGAGCGAACTGATAGTCGTTCTTCATTGAACTGATATCATGCTCAGCGATGGTCTGATAGTGTTTCAAGTGAACTGATGGTCGTTCTTCATCGAACTAATAGTGTTCCCAAGTGAACTGATAGTCGTTCTTCATCGAACTGATAGTGTTCCCAAGTGAACTGATAGTCGTTCTTCATTGAACTGATAGTGTTCCAAGTGAACTGATTGTCTTTCTTTATCGAACTGATAGTGTTCCAAGTGAACTGATAGTCATTCTTCATTGAACTGATAGTGTTCCAAGCGAACTAATAATCGTTCTTCATTGAACTGATAATGTTCCGAGTGAACTGATAGTCGTTCTTAATTGAACTGATAGTATTCCCGAGCGAATTAATAGTCGTTCTTCATTGAACTGATAGTGTTCCAAATGAACCTATAGTCGTTCTTTATTGAACTGATATTATTCCCAGCGATGGTTGTTTTTAATTGAACTGATATAATTCTCAGCGAACCGATGATCGTTCTTAATCGAACTGATATTATTCCTAAAGATGGTCGTTCTTAATTAAACTGATATTGTTCCCAGTGAACTGATAGTTGCCTCCTTTGGGGAAAGAAGATGATAATTTTCGTCACGGATGTGTTGAGCCAGACCTCAAATGCTCTCTTTCACCAAGGATTTCAAGAACATGTTGTCAATTTGTCAGTCAATTATCTGTTGATTTTATTGCACAAATCTTTTCCTCAAATCTACCTTCAGCATTACTTCCAAAAAAGTGAAGCTTTTGCGAAAAGAGATTCAAAATTCAAATTCTTTCTATTGGCCAACCAAAAGGATGAAGGATAAATCCTCGATATGGTCAGAAAAGAAGATTCAATGTTTTGCAAAGCCATAGATGATCGATATTGATCGCAGTCAATGGCACATTTTTAAAGACCATTCTTGTAAAGATGAGGCAGTGAAAATATCCTGAGCGCTAGAAAAAGAGAGCATTTATTCAAGCCATGTCTCCTCAAAATCACCTAAGCTGCAATTAAATATCCGTAAAAGGGATCTCTCACTTGTCGTCAAGATGAAGGCGAATTAAGCGAGTAGACCCCGGGGGCCAAAGAAGATTTGAAACATCTCCAAGATGACGGAGTTTGTGACGAATCCTTCCAGGGAAAGTCCAAAGCACTGTCGAGATGAAGGCAGATGCGATGAACCTCCCGACAATCCCTAAAAGATATTTAATTTCAGCTATCATCCAAAGATCTCAAACCCATGAGCCAATATCGTCAAAGAAGGATCGAAACATCTCCAAGTTGAAGGAGTTTGTGACGTACCCTTCCCAAAAGAGAGAAAGAGAGGAAAAAGAAAGAGAGAAAAGGTCAGAACATCTCCAAAATGAAGGAGAATGTAGCCGAAGCCCAAGAAAGCCAAAAGAGTGCAGAAGGATTATCATGAGAGAAGCTCCCAGGATATCAAACTACCAAATCTATCAAGAATCTTCTTTAGACTTATGAAATTCTATTATCAATATCCTTTCATCAACTGCTTTCATAATATCAAATTCTC
The DNA here is from genome assembly GCF_984573655.1 of Nuphar pumila. Taxonomy (NCBI): domain Eukaryota; kingdom Viridiplantae; phylum Streptophyta; class Magnoliopsida; order Nymphaeales; family Nymphaeaceae; genus Nuphar; species Nuphar pumila. Next base: position 50,984,495 of record NC_143256.1, read on the forward strand.
TTTCCTGTTCATATCAAGGAAATTGATAGCTTCCTTGAAGAAGGTCAATTGCAAGCAATTTGGATTTAAAATCTCGATCCTACGAAGTCAATCTCGTTCGGAGGTAATGCTTCAGGTAGAAAAGAAAGAATATTTTGCAACAATGCGTATCATTTTCAAATATTTTGCCTCAATAACAAAATTCTTAACATTTTGACAATATTTTCTAGCTATCCTGACGTGAAGTGAGAGCTTGATGTTCGTTTTCGACACATCCTGACACCAATTTTAAATCCCTCTTAAGGACTTGATTCCTTCACTTCTTTGAGAGCGAGCTCTCAGATTTGCACAATTCCCTATGTCCCCACTGTCCAACTATAGACAGTCCCATTTCGGTTCGAGGTCGAACCACCAATCATTTCTCACAAAAGGCAATTTCAAAAGCTGATGAGACGCCCAAGATCAACCCCTTTTCAAGCTTTAGGGACCCCATTTTTCTTTCTTTTGCAAAACCCCTATCGGATTTATTGTGCAAAATCCGAAGGTTCCATCATGGTCTCTTCTTTCGAGGATTCCATCCATTTTTCTGCCCGATCAGGATAAGGGTATAAACCTGAGCCTCATTCAAAGAGGTATTTCATTTTCCGCCCGATCAGGTTAAGGGTACAAACCTGAGTCTCGTTTAGATGAGATATTCCATTCCCCAATCAGGTCAAGGGTTAAAACCTGAGCTTCGTTCCATACGAGGTATTTTTTGTCCCATCCAGGATAAGGGCAAAACCTGAACTTCACTCTCATAGAGTGAATCTTTCTTCATTCTCCATTTCATATCTATCATCTTCATCAGGGCTAATTTCCTCAAAACCAGTTAGATCCTTCTAACTAGGGCATTTTTATATAGCCCAAATTTGGTGTGTTTTCTTTGCCACTAAGCTCGGCCATAAGCCGGCTTAGTAGCAAAGAGGGGCATCTGTAAACACCCCAAATTTTCACTCACATTCTTGACATCGCCCTCAATCATCATATTTCAGTTCTTTAGAAGCAATGAAGGGCAAAATGGTCATTTTTCAAGATTGAACCTTGCAGAAAGTCCTAAATTTCATTCTTAGCCTCAAAATTTCTATATTTAGGTTCAGAGACATCTTCAAATTGCAAAATTTCAAAATCCTTTTTCTGGACAAGAAGGTAGAATTTTCAATTCCTGGTTCAGAGTAACATTTCTTGAAACATGTCTTTGCATCGCATTGCATGAACACTTTGCATCATTTCACTGCACAACATATCATTTTGAGATCTAGAACTCCTGATGTTCAAAAATTGTCAATCCAGATTTGATTTTTAAAATTTTCAAAATTAATTTTAAAACCCTAGGTATTCAAAATTACCAAATTTTCCCATTTTACCCCCAGGACTTTGAATTACAAAAATTTTCTCAAGGAAAAAAATCTGGATATTTGGATACTGATTTTAAAGATTTTATCTCAAAACTTTTTGCAAAAAGATTTTAAATCTCTTTACAAAACTTTTTTACATTTACTTTATACATATTTTTGCCCTGAAAAACCAATTTTTCCAAATTCTTGAAAACAAATAATGTTTTATCTCGTATTTTCAAATAAATGGAGCGGGACCCGCCTTTGAACTAGCATCATACTCAGACTCTCAGGTAAATTTTTTTATTCTCAAGCGGGACCCACCCGAAGTTCATACCAATTTGCAAATTTTTCTTAATTTCTCAATATTTATTTATTTATTTAGTTAGTGGGCCCACACACATGTGGCACCCCAATTGAAAATAAAAGAGTTGCCAACACAAAATAAAGCTTTATTTTCAAAAGGATTTTAAAAGTGGATTGAGGTGGCATTTCCATAAAAGCCTCTCATTTATTTCAACATTCATTTTTTTTTCCTTTTTATTGATTTGCTTAAATAATTTTTTTTTTTTTAAAAGAAGGATGCAGCCTTAATGGCACAACCGAATTTCCCTAAAGTAATAAATTTGATTTTTGCCTAAAACTTAGGAAAATGAAACCAAGTTTTGAAAAAAAACAAGATGCGCCCCTCTTGAAACTGTTGTTTTCAAAAAAACATAACAGAACCTCATGCTGCGTTTTCTTCTTTTTGAAAGGATATTCAAAGTTCTTTAAAGAGGGGAGGCCATGGATCGATTAAAGTGGGGGATTGACGGTTTTCTTTTTGGGATTTCTGCAGGGATTTCCTTCTCAAGAGGGAGCTCTCTTCCACCTCCCAAGGGATTGCTGTCCATCTCCTTCAAGCCAGCCGCAGGACCTCCACCAACGTCTTCCCCTTCTTCAGTCCAGCCACAGCAGGAAAGCCAGCCGCAGCCTTCCATCATCTTCCGCACACCAGCTGAACGTCCAAGAAGCTGCTGCATATCCTTCACCTCACCTTCAGCCTTGCCACAGGAAATCCAACGGTTGCTGTCATTTTCCTTCAGCCCACCAGCAGAAAGATATCCAACGAAAGAGGGATTCACCAAGAAAGGGGCCATTTTCCTTCAGCTGAAGGAAGGAGGAGGCAAATCTGCATTTTCTGAAAGTGCAGGAAACTCCAGCCAACGTGTCCATCCCCACTTCAGCCCATTGAAGATCCAGCCACCAGTTTTTTTTCCCATCTTCTTCAACCCCAGCAGCAAAAAGGCTCCAGCCAGCTGCCTCTTTCTTCAATCCCACCTGCAAAAGGAAACGTCATCCAGCCAGTGTGTGAACCTCTTCTTCAGCCCAGCCAACAGGCTGCCATCATTCTTTAACCCCAGCAATAAAAGGTCCAGCCGCTGTCCATCTTGTTCAAACCACCTACAAAAATTACATCCAGCGTGAAACACCTAGCAGCAGAAAACGCCCCTTTTTCTGCTGTACATAGCAACCATTGGTGTAAGAGATCCAGTAGCATTTGGTTTTATCGCAGGAAGCATTGGGAAGTGTTTTGGTTCCCAGCCATCTAAATTAAGCTTGGACTGGTGAGTGTATTAGGCTTTCATTTTTTTTTTTTACTGATTCATTTCATTTCCAGTTTTGTATTGCCTGATTGCTTCAAGTCATTTCCTATTATTGTAATACTAGATTCCCTAGTTGTTCTCAACCTGAATTTCCTGTTTTTTTTTGGAATGTCCTGTTTGGTTTCTATTTGCTTTAATCTGTTAAAATGAGCTTGGATTGAAATCTGTTGTAACAGGTCATAAGCAGTCTTTGTTTGGACTCTATACAAGTGACTGAATCTTTTCATTTCTGAATTTTGTTAAGTCTGTAAATGATTATGCGTAAATCTCAGATTTAGTAATCTTGTTATTCGTCATTTAGTTACTGCCTGTTTAACTCTGAATTTGTGAAGCCTTCGCGTGTGCTTAGTTGTTCAAAAATTCAATTTACAAAAGCACATACATTTCAAAATTTTAAGCTGTATTTTCAATATATATATATATATATATATATATATATATATATATATATATATATATTCCTTTATATTCAAATCTGATTTTAGTGATTCAAATCTATTTGGTTTTCTTATATATTAAGTCAGAAAAGTGTTTAATTCAGATTTAGTGTGAATCATAATTGCTTCTCCATTCAAATCTGTCCCTTTTCTGCTGCATGGGTGCAGTCTTGATAAACCGCCACCTTCATGAATGGATATATCCATATCCGTTCATGATCTCTATACCATCTTTTGAACACTTCATTATTGATATATAGGAAAGCTCCATACCCATTTTTATTAAAAATTATCTTGTAATTTGGGAAATACGGCTGTGTAAAATCCCCTACAGAAACTGTATATACCTGTATTTTCTGATTTTACCCATTATATGGAATTTCCATTAATATGTATATTTTTTTCATTATATATATATATATATATATATATATATATATGTATATTTACATATATGTATACGTATATATGTATATATATATATATATATATGTATATATATATACATCTCTATATACTTATATATATATATATATATATATATATATATATATCCCTTCATGTGCCCTTATTTCCATATATGAGCATCCATGTATATATTTTCTCATATAATTACACCTCCATTGTTATATGTCATTTAACACCCATTTTAGCATTTTGATGTATATATATATCTCTTCGTTGTATATAATATATATATATATCAATTTTCTTGGTAATTTGGTACTAACTCTCATTTTGTAGGAAAATTTGGAGGAATGCTAATTCTTTTTCACTACGTATTTTTATTTCATTTATTTTGACTCGTCAGAGATGTAATAATCAAACTTGGAATAGTATTTACTTTTACTGCTTAGATTAAGCTGCATCTCATATAGTTTGATTTCAGCAATCTCCTGCTTCTATGATTCATACATCTCAATTTTCAAAATTCACCGTGGATGAACACGAATGGCACGTGCACCAACTCTTAGATAGTTGATGAACTCGGTGGAGTCCATATTTACGGCCGTAGTCGGAATATGGACGAGACCTAGATCCATCATCTTTCTACTAGTCACACTAAGCCTACACTCTTAGGCTATCTTAAAATGCACATCATATTTCTAAATTTTCGAAATATTGTGAATTAACTCAAGTAAACTCTGAACATATTCATGGCCCCAGTCAGAATATGTGAAGGATTTACTTTGGCTTAATACACATTTTTCCAACAAATTTTTCAGAAAGCTTTTCAAAGTGCATTCATTCATTCAAATCATCTGCATCATCTATTTTTCTCATGATTTTCTAAAGAGATTTTCACTTCATGAAATCGATTTCTCAAGAAACTATGATGATATTCGAAGTTGGATTTTCCCAATCAAAGTTTTCCCGTGATTTTCCCTGAAAATGTTATTTTCTTAAGATTCTTTTCAAAAGAAAATTTATCATCTTTCTCAAGAATCAAAGTTGATTTTCAGACATTTCAAAGACAAAATTCTTAGGAATTCAATTTCCTAAGTTTTGAATTTCCTTCTCCAATGAGTTTTCCTATAAAATTTCTATCATTTTCTTAAGAAAATTCTCAAAGTTCGAGTTTTCCCGACAATTGTTTTCCTTTTCAAAGGTTCATCTTTTCTCAAGAATTCCACCAGTTTTCCTGAGATTCTCATTTCTTCATGTTTTTTCCAAGTCTTTATAAACTTTCTCAAAGTTTTCCTGAGATTCTCATTTCTTCATGGTTTTTCAAGATTTTCTCGAGATTTTTACTTTTTCAAGATTTTCCAAATCTTTATAAACTTTCTTGAGATTTCAAACCTTCTTCGTCTGAGTTTCCTGAGAGATTGATTTCCATCTTTTTCCTGAGAAATGCTTTTCAATTCCAAATATTTTCTAAGCATACATCATATTTTCCAATTTACATTTTCCAAAAATCTCATAGCACATGCCTGAATTCTCTGTGCATTTAGGATAGAACACGATTTCGGTAATTTCACTAAGTCAAGCCCAATTTTGGTCCTTGGTTCGATTACCCCTGTTAAAGGCGGCAGGAACGGTCGAACCTCGTACCGACAGGTCGAGCCCCATCCCATGGATTTTCCCGTAAATTTTCAAAACGGAGGCGAGTATTTCAAAACAATTTTCAAAATCTGGTCAAGTTTAAATCGCGAAAGCATTTCCCTCTCTTACCCGCAAGGAAGGGAAGACGGGAAAAATTTTGCGACGATAACAGATCTAAGTATGGTTTGGTAGGACCATATTGAGGAGATTATTCCATTTTCACATTAGACTTAGGTCTGAAATACAACTCTCCTCAATTCTAGATATTGAATGCAAACAATGTATGCAAGTGTATGCTTCTCTTCATTTAAAATTCTATCTCTTTTAGGACTTGCATTAGAACTTTTTTGGTTTTATTACATGTTGGACATGTTTTTAAAAACATCCCTACCTATATTGTCCCGGTCTTCACGTTGCTGGGCTGTCTCACTGAACCATAGTTCGGGAGAGAGCCTCACAACTGGGCCACTTATTTGGGTTCGCGCCCCCCTACCACGTACCTAAGGGCCATAGTCCGAGGTATATCGGTAGGTGCTCAAGGATGTTGGGAAGCCTTTTACCTTAGAATCGAAGAATTATTTATATGACACGTACTTCGAGCTTCGGCTTGAGTATATCGACATACCTTGATTGGAATCAGATGATCTAAACCATAGAGTTAGGGTTAAGGTCCTATGAGCCATTTCAAAATATTGCATTTAGGGTCGGCCTTTTAGGAAGTGTTGTGTGCGCATCCTTGTTTGTGCAGCTGTGATTATGCAATGTTTCTTGTATTCTCCTATATATATCAAATCTTTTCAAACCCTGGGTGTATTATTCAAAAATTCTCCTTTATTTTCACAAACCCCATGTGTTTATTTTTCCTTTACCTACATTCTTTCTTCTTCTAATTCTTTGAAAAACCCTGGAAAATCCTTTTTCTAAATTCCCGTAAATCTTTCAAAAAATTTCCACGATTTGTGTCTTTTCTTTTCTTTCATCAAAAGTCTATCTGTAAGTCCTGCATCCTATCTAAAAACTCGTCTTCTTTGCCTCAGTATCAATCCAATGACGTTTGATTCTCTTGATGATGTCTTTCCCAAAGATCATGTCTTCTATCAAATGAGAGATGGAACCTCGGATCATCGGGTTATCCAGTCTCATTCCTTCTTCCCTCGGTGGTATTATTCTTGGTTCGCCACCTTCTCGCGTATGTTCTCAGACCACTTGGATGATTGTGGATTGGAGATGGCATCGGAAGTTGGCAAGCGAACCATCAACGACAGTCTGATTCAAGCTATGGCAGAACGGTGGAATCCACGTACCTGCACATTCTAGTTTCCATGGGGAGAGATGACTCTGCTAATGGATGAGTTTAATGACATCATGGGATTGCCAGAGCCAGCTGGTCAGCCAGATGATCCGGTTGAGCAACAGTTCTTGATCAATGACAAGGGGATAGATGTTCGAGAAGCGTTAGCTAGAGCAATAGGGAGCAGATCTTGGCCTCTCACTGAGATCAACGGAAGTCAGTTCATCGACCTGTTCGTACTCTATCGCAAGTATGGATCTTACGAGGAAGTTGACACCTTGTCTCGAGTAGCAAAAGAAAGAACCCAGCATGCCATGGTCCTATGCACAGTGGGATTAGCGTTCTTCCAAGACGGTCAAAATTTCATCGATGTCAGAGTCGTCCAACTCTTTCAAAGATGAGGAAGCAAGCAGACCCATCAACTTTCAATGTCCATGGCAGCTCTAGCCTTTCTCTACACAGGCTTAGCTCGTTTCGCCCTTGGGGAGACCATTTTGGTGGAAGGATGCACTTATGTTTTGCAGTCTTGGTTCTTGCGACATGTGCCATCAAAAGCCAATTCCTTCAGATTCAACAGCAAGAAGCCAAAGTCTGTTGTTCAGTATCGATCTTTGATCGAGAGCCTACATCAAGAAGAGATCCTTTGGGATTACTTTGACAGGCGAGAATCAGTTCCTCGCTACACTTATGCTCGTAGCAAGTGTTACAGATTGCTTGGTCCTTTCTTCTGTGTCGACTATCAGCTAGAGTGGTGTCTCAAACAGTTCTCGCAGTGGCAGGTTCGCGCCAACATTCGTTTCCCAATAGGCCACATGCCAGAATACGATCTGCAGTCGGATCAGTGGTCTGGGGCATACCATGTAACCAAATACACTTGGGACTCTTTCATTCTTTTGTCTATATTTCCTGGAGCCAATGTATCTTCTGAATATCGAGAATGGTGGCAAGCTGTTTGTCCACCTTCTCTTTGTATTTGAATTTTGTCATCAATAAAGATCAACTTTTGTTCTAAAGCTTTTTTTGGCCAAATTTTATTCTTTTATCTTGTTTTATAGCATAAATGGTCACGATGCTCGTGACGACCTCATCCCCAGTGATGAGATTTTTTTCCTTCTATTCTTCTATAGTTATCTCTTATCATGATGGACGACCTTGCCTAGGTAACAAGGCACATTTTTTATCACAAAGTGGTGACACAATTATCACAAAATTTGTGATGACCTATAAACACCCCAAATTTTCACTCACCTCCCCAACATTTTCACCAAACATCATCATCCAGCCTTTTGAAATCGCCAGAGGGCAAAATGGTCATTTTTCAATACCTGGACCTTACAGAAGTCTAAATTGCATCTGCAACTCTCAAAATTTCTCTATTTTTAACTCAGATGTCCAAAAATTTTCTCCTGACAGGAGACGACAATCTCCAAAGCCCGGTTCAGGATTACATTTCATAAGACATGTCATTGCATAGCATTGCAAGAGCATTTCATATCACTTTACTGCACAACATGCCATTTCGAGGTCCAGAACTCTCGATTTCAAAATTTTCAATCCAGATTTGAATTTCAACTCTTTTTAAAATCAATTTCAAAACCCTGGGTCTTCAAAATTATCAATTCTTCCCATTTTACCCCTAGGACTCTGAATTTCAAAATATTTTATCAGGAAAACAATCTGGATAATTTTCAATAAATTTCATCTCAGATTTCGTACCTTTTGTCAATATCTTCCTTTTACAAAATCACCCTACAAGGGCCATCTCTTTTCAAAATTTCTGTTTTGCCAATTAGTCTAGATTTTATGAAAATTCCAAAAAAAGGATTTACTGTCTTGTCTTTATTTCAATAAAGAAGCAATATGGGGCCCACATTGAGGTGGTGTCACATAGGCTTTCCTTTTGAAAAACCTAAATTTTGAAAAAACCCAAAAATATAGGAGCCTTGTCCCCTGGATTGGTGCCACTTGTCTTTTTCTCTCTCCTCCCATTTACCTGCCAAGTGTCAGCGTGGGGTTCACCTAGAGGTGGCGCCACATGTCATTTTCTCTCTCCTATCATCCTCCGACACGTGTTAGTGTGGGGGCCATCTTAAGATGCCGCCACATGTCATTAGACATCCTCTTTATTTTATGCTACGTGTCAGTGTCCACCATCTTCACCCTATGCCATGTGTCATTCCAAGGTCACCATGAGATGCCATGTGTCATGTGTTGCCTTGTCCAGAAAAAGTAGAGGACACATGTCATTTTCTGCTCTTCTAAGAAAAAGTAGATGACACATGTCATTCTCTACTCTTTTCAGAAAAAGCAAATGACACATGTCATTCTCTGCTCTTCTCAAAAAAAGCAAATGACACATGTCATTCTCTGCTCTTCTCAGAAAAAGCAAATGCCACATGTCATTCTCTGCTCTTCTCAGAAAAAGCAAATGACACATGTCATTCTCTGCTCTTCTCAGAAAAAGCAAATGACACATGTCATTCCCTGCTTTTCTCAGAAAAAGCAAGTGACACATGTCACTCCCTGCTTTTCTCAGAAAAAGCAAGTGACACATGTCACTCTCTGCTCTTCTCAGAAAAAGCAAGTGACACATGTCATTCCCTGCTTTTCTCAGAAAAAGCAAGTGACACATGTCACCCTCTGCTCTTCTCAGAAAAAGCAAGTGACACATGTCACTCCCTGCTTTTATCAGAAAAAGCAAGTGACACATGTCATTCTCTGCTCTTCTCAAAAAAAGCAAGTGACACATGTCACTCCCTGCTTTTCTCAGAAAAAGCAAGTGGCACATGTCACCCTCTGCTCTTCTCAGACAAAGCAAGGGACACATGTCTCTCTCTGCTTTCTTCAGAAAAAGCAAGTGACACGTCACTTTCTGCCTCCTTCAGAAAAAGCAACAATTCAAATATTCAAACTCCAGGCTGAGGTGGCGCAAATACTGAAGTCTCCTCCCTAAATTCATTTTTTGAGATGGTGCCACATGTCCCTTTCCCTCCTTTTCCTCCCTCTTGCCACATGTCATTGTAGGAGCCACCGTGAGATGGCCCCACATGTCAGTCTCTCCTTTCCTCTAGAAAAAGCAGAAATTTAAATTTCAAACTCTCTCTGAGGTGGCACCATCTGAATCCTCTGCCTTTCCTTCTGACACATGTCAATGTAGATGCTCTGAGATGGTGCCACATGGCAGTCTCTCCTCCTTCCAGAATAAAGCAGAATTTGAATTTCAAACTCCAAGACAACCCCTCTGAGGTGGCGTCTTCTGCTTCTTCAGCTCCTGCCTTCTGACACATGTCAATGTTGAGCCACCCTGAGGTGGTGCCACATGTCAGTCTCTCCTTTCATCAGAAAAAGTAGAATTCAAACCCCTCTGAGGTGGCATCTTCTGCTTCCTCTGCTCCTACCTTCTGACACATGGCAGTGTGGAGCCACCCTGAGGTGCCGCCACATGGCAATCTCTCCTTCTTTCAGGAAAACCAAGCTTTGAATTTCAAACTCCAAGAGGACATCCTCTGAGGTGGCGCCATTTGGGAGACTCCTGCAGAGAAAATCAAGCAAGCTTTTTGAAAAATTCCAAATTCCCCTGCTGAGGTGTCTCACTCACAAAATTTTCATTTTTATTTTCTCAAAAAATCAAAATGGCATGCCCTGAGATGGCGCCACATGGAAGGTCCAGATTCACTGTGTTTGAATTTTGAAAATCTCCAAAATTTCTACAAATACCCTAGCCCATGCCCAGCTCAGGGAGAGCCCTGTTTGAGAATTGAACTTCAGAATTCCATTTTCTTTCTTGGTTTCCCTTGGATTCACGCCCCTCTGGAGACCATTGTCAAGGTAGTCGTTCATTTCGGGAGTTCCAAAACCGCAGGAGAACACAAGGTAAGCCCCTATTCCAATCGATTTCATCATGATTTGATTCGTGTTGTCGTTTGAAGAAAGAGCTCATCCGAGGGATGGATCGAGCTATTCTCATAAAACGACATATATAAAAATATTCAATTATGCTTCCTTGATGATTTTTAGCATTCATGGATTTAGCTAAATTTAATTTGCATTTTATTTTGTTAATTTAGCATGTTTCATAGGTTAATTAGGTTTAATTAGGTATTTATTTCAATTCTGCTTAATTTCAGTAGCTCTCTATTTTTGTCAGTCAGTCCACACGTCATTTCATGCATTTATTATTCATAAAAAATTCTAAAAACATCATGGAATGCGCCCTTAAGTGTCTCTAGAAATGTTCCAAAAATTCGGAAGGATTTGAATTCGTTTACTGTGGTAAACGTTCAAAAAGGTGAGTCGGGTTTTATTACCCGAGATGCATTTTAAAATTTTATTTCCGACTTGTAAAATCAAGATCTCCCTCATGGGAGATCCGATTTTCGATCCGAAAGATGTTATGAACTCATAAGGATGTCTAGTTTTTAACCTGATTTCTCTGATTTTTCTGATATTTTTTTATGTCTAACAAAAATCCGAGAGTGCGGGACACGTGTCAGAGCCTGATTTGGGCCTCTCAGACTTTGGATCGACTTAGGTCGATGAGTTCTCTTTGGGTGTTGCTCCAAATCCAAAACTGTAAAAAGTAAATGTTATGTCCGAGATGTCTTCTGTTTGCAACTGAAAGCTTGTGATTTTTAGAACAGCTGTGATACCTGTTTCGGATTTTTTTTCGCCAGTCCCCTGTTTTGCTACATTTGTCTGTTCTATCAATTTAGGAATGAAAAGTTATATTTTTATCTGTGTTTATGTTAATCAAATGCCAAAGTCATGAACATAAAAGTTGTTTATGTAGGTGTCGTGAGTTGCTCTGTTAAATATCGGAAATTTCCATGGCTGTTTTCTATTTTTTCTAGCATTTTATATTAGATTAGGTTGATTTTTACCTCTGTCAGAACCAAATCCCTGTTACCGAACTCACCATGGCTCAAATCCCGAGGCTGTAAAAACTAAAAATGTTTCATTTTGGGTTCTTTAGCAGTCTGCAAAATATCAGAAGTTTTCATTGTGTAAATCTTGCATTATCATATTAAGCATTACATTTGGTTCGGGTCCATAGGCAAAATCCACCATTTTTAGGACTTTCTTTAAATTTTAGCATTCAAATCATATCATTTCGTGATTTTTAGCATTGTAGGATGTTTATCAGAGTAGGTAGATGCTTCATACCGAATTTGGTGTAATTTGGAATTCATTTGAGGCTCGGTTTAGCCATATCATCAAAACAGGGCCCCGCGAGACCCGGATCCAAGCGAAAAACAAGCGAAATTTATTATTTTGGATAAATTGCAAAATATCAAATTCTGATTTTACAGTCCTAATGTGTTTAGCAGCATGTCATCATGCCTCATCATGCATTTCATCATCATTTGATTCAATTTGAATTTCAAAATCTCAATTTTACCAAGTTTTCCTTCAAAAAACCCTGATTTTAAAGGTGTAACTTTATAATTAGGGGTATTTTGGTCATTTTGACCATAATTTCGAATTTCAAACTATTTTCTAGTAAGTTTCTTGCATTTACATCATTTCAAATATCAAGAAAGCATGAAAATAGGGTTTATATCCAATTAAGTCCAATAATTTCACAATATTATTGGAAACTCTTGGGAAAACCCACATATTTGAGCTAACCTTATTTCAAGTTTGGCAGGGACATTCAAAAGAAGGAGCTAGATTCTGCAATTTCTTTAATTTCATTTATTTAGTGATGTAATAATGTAAATTTTGGAATAAGAGATTTAATTTTCTGCTTAGACTAGGATGCATATCATATAGTTTGAATTTATGCAATATCCTGCTTATGTGATTCATGCATTTTATTTCAAAAGCACTATGGATGTACACGAATGGCACGTGCACCAACTCTTAGGGAGTTGATGAACTTGGTGGAATTCCTATTTACGGCCCTAGTCGGAATATGGACGAGACCCAGATCCATCCTCTTTCTACCAGTCACATTGAGCCTACACTCTTATGCTATCTTAAAATGCACATCATATTTCCAAAGTTTGCAAAATATTATGCATTAAATCAATTAAACTCTGAACATATTCATGGCCACAGTCAGAATATGTGAAGGATTTATTTTGACTTAATACACATTTTTCCAACAAATTTCTTAGAAAATCTTCCAAAATGCATTCATTCACTCATATCATTTGCATCATGAAATCATTGGTTTTCTCATGATTTTCTTAAGAAAATTTCATTCTCAAGAAAATCGATTTCTCAAGAAACTCTAAGAATTTTCCAAAATCGGTTTTCCCAAGTCAAGTTTTTCAACAGTTTTCCCTGGAAAATGTTATTTTCTTAAGAGCTTCAAAAGAGTTTTCCAATCTTTCTCCAAGATCAAAATCGATTTTCAAGTATTTCAAGGGTAAAATTCCCAGGATTTCAATTTTCCAAGTTTTGAATTTCCTTCTCCAATGAGTTTTCCTATAAATTTTCCATCATTTTCCTAAGAAAATTCTCAAAGTCCGAGTTTTTTCTGAGAAGTGTTTCCCTTTTCAAATGTTCACCTTTTCTCAAGAATCACTTCTATTTTCCCAGGATTTTCAACTATTCATGATTTTCCCACATCTTTATGAACTTTCTCGTGATTTCAAAACCCTTTTCATCTGAGTTTCCTGAGAAATTGAATTTCACCTTTCCCCTGAGAAATATCTTTCAACTCCGAATATCTTCCAAGTATACATCATGTTTTTCCAACTTACATTTTCCAAAATCTCATAGCACATGCCTGAATTCTCTGTGCATATAGGATAGAACACGATTTTGATGATTTAACTAAGTCAAGCACAATTTTGGTCCTTGGTTCGATTACCCCTATGAAAGGCGGCAGGAACGGTCGAACCTCGTATCGACAGGTCGAGCCCCATCCCACGGATTTTCCCGCAATTTTCAAAATGGAGGCGAGTATTTCAAAACATTTTCCAAAATCCGGTCAAGTTTGAAGCGCGAAATCATTTTCCTCTCTCTCTTCCGCAAGGAAGGGGAAGACAGGAAAAATTTCGCGACGATAACAGGTTTGGCGACCGTGATGGGATTTGTCCTTGTCTGATCAAAAGTGTGTTTGACTTAGTTCAACTATCAAAATTGTGTTCACAAAATGTCAGCTTTTACTTTCAATATCATGTGAGTCTAGGAGCCTAGATTCTGACGTAGCTGACATTGACTGCATATAGACTAGGCATGGTTTGGTAGGACCAGATTGAGGAGATATTTTCATGTTCACATAGACTTAGGTCTAAAGACAACTCTCCTCAATTTAGGATCTGATTGCAAACAATGTATGCTTCTTCAAAAAAAATTTAAAATCTATCTCCCTAGGATTTAGAGCTCTTTATTTCTTGCATGTGATCATTTTTCAAAATCTCCATTACCTATCATTACCCGGTCTTCACGTTGCTGAGCTCTCTTCCAGAACCCTAGTTCGGGACAGAGCCTCACAACTGGGCCAACTATTTGGGTTAACGCCCCCCTACCACGTACCGCGGGCCACAGTCCGAAGTATATCGGTAGGCGGTCAAGGATGTTGGAAAACCTTACCTTAGAACCGGAGTTGAAATTATATGCCACGTACCTCAGATTTCGGTTTGGGTATATCGGCGTAACTGGATTGGACAAAGATGATCTGAGCCTAGAGTTAGGATTAGGGTCCTACAACGTTTTTTTCAAAATGATGCATCTAGAGTCAGCCTTTTAGAGAATGTTGTATGTGCATAAATGTTTGTGCAGGATGTGATTGTATGCTACTTTTATTTCTCTCATATTTTTTCCAAAACTATTTTCAAATATCCATATTCTCATCTTTTTCCTTTATTTTCTCAAACCCTGGATGATTTTCTCAAATATCCAAGTTCTTTCAAAACTCCAGGTGATTTTCTATTCTCCCGTTCTACTAGATCTCGAATTTCTAGCTGCATTTTTTTCCAGCCTGCAATTTTCCAAAACCATATGTTTTCTCTCATTAGATTTTCAATTCTTTTGTCTATTTGCAAAAATTCTTCACCTTATTGTCCTTGTGTATACCTTGATTATTGCGGAGGAAATTGTTTACCCACCTGCCTTTTCCTTATTCTAAATCCGTTTGTAGACTGTTTTCCAAGAGATATCTCTTTCCTTCAAAATGGTGTTTTCCTCGTGGTTGACGACCTCGCCTAGGTAACAAGGCACATTTTTCGTTGTTTATTTCCCTTGCAAAAGGATGACAACACAATTGTCATAATCCTTATGACGACTCAATCCCTAGTAATGGGATACTCTTCCAATGGTCTACCATATTTTCCTCAATATTTTCCTCCAAAAATCCAAAAATTTTCCTCAAAATTTGATCCTGTCTTCGCCCTACAGAGTCCTGTAAAGAGCCTTCTTTAAATTTTATTCCCTCTTACAAGTTACACTGGGGCATCTTTTGAAATTTTGTTTTCAAACATTCTGTATGCAGGCAGGATAAACCAATCTCTCATTTTGCATATATATGCACTCATTTGCATTAATTTTGTATTCATTTGCATCAATTTGCATTCAATAACCATTCATTTGCACTTCATGTGCGTGTGCATTGCATTTGCATTAACTATGCACCGAATTCCATTTCCCTTTTAGGTTAAGGGATAAACCTGAGATTTCCCCTTTAGGTTAAGGGATAAACCTGAATCATTTTTCATGATTTCCCCAAAATTCTTCAATTTCTATTCATATTTCCCTTCAGGTTAAGGGATAAACCTGAGATTTCCCCTTCAGGTTAAGGGATAAACTTGAATCATTTTCTATAATTCTTCAATTTCGACCCTCGGGTCATCCAATTCTTCAATTTCGACCTCCGGGTCACCCAATTCCCAATTTTCAAATCACAAAAATTCTCAATTTCGACCGCCAGGTCATCCAATTTTCATTCCCCGTTCAGGATAAGGGGATAATCCTGAAACCATTCATAGAAGCGATCCAACTCTCTATAATGGTCTTCGTTCTTCATCGAAATGATAGTGTTCCAAGTAAACTGATAGTCGTTCTTCATCGAACTGATAGTGTTCCAAGTGAACTGATAGTCGTTCTTCATTGAACTGATAGTGTTCCCAAGTAAACTGATAGTCGTTCTACATTGAACTGATAGTGTTCCCAAGTGAACTGATAGTCGTTCTTCATTGAACTGATAGTGTTCCAAGCGAACTGATAGTCGTTCTTCATCGAACTGATAGTGTTCCCAGCGAACTGAGTCGTTCTTCATTGAACTGATAGTGTTCCCAAGTGAACTGATAGTCGTTCTTCATTGAACTGATAGTGTTCCCAAGTGAACCGATAGTCGTTCTTCATTGAACTGATAGTGTTCCTAAGTGAACTGATAGTCATTCTTCATTGAACTGATAGTGTTCCCAAGTGAACTGATAGTCGTTCTTCATTAAACTGATAGTGTTCCCAAGTGAACTGATAGTCGTTCTTCATCGAACTGATAGTGTTCCCAGTGAACTGATAGTTGTTCTTCATTGAACTGATAGTGTTCCCAAGTGAACTGATAGTCGTTCTTCATTGAACTGATAGTGTTCCCAAGTAAACTGATAGTCGTTCTTCATTGAACTGATAGTGTTCCCAAGTGAACTGATAGTCATTCTTCATTAAACTGATAGTGTTCCCAAGTGAACTGATAGTCGTTCTTCATTAAACTGATAGTGTTCCCAAGTGAACTGATAGTCGTTCTTCATTGAACTGATAGTGTTCCCAAGTGAACTGATAGCCATTCTTCATTGAACTAATAGTGTTCCCAAGTGAATTGATTGTCGTTCTTTATTGAACTGATAGTGTTCTCAAGTGAATTGATAGTCGTTCTTAATTGAACTGATATTATTCCCACCGATGGTTGTTCTTAATTGAACTGATATTGTTCCCAGCGAACCGATGGGCGTTCTTAATTGACTGATATTGTTTCCAACGAACCGATGGTCGTTCTTAATTGAACTGATATTGTTCTCAGAGAACTGATAGTCGTCTACTTTGGAAAAGAAAGGATAATTTTCGTCACGGATGTGTTGAGCCGGACCTCAAGTGCTCTCTTTCACCAAGGATTTCAAGAAAATTTTATCAATTAATTGTTGATTTCAGAATCTTTATTACACAAATTCCTATCTCAATTTACCTTCAGCATTACTTCCAAAAGAGTGAAGCTTTTGCGAAAAGAGATCCAGAATTCAAATTCTTTCTATTGGCCAACCAAAAGGATGAAGGATAAGTCCTCGATATGGCCAGAAAAGAAGACTCAATGTTATTGAAAAGTCATAGATGATCGATATTGATCGCAGTCAATGACACATCTTTAAAGACCATTCTTGTAAAGACAAGGCAGTGGAAATATCCTGAATGCTAGAAAAGAGAGCATTTACCCAAGCTCCGTCTCCTCAAAATCACCTAAGCTGCAATTAAATATCCGCAAAAGGGATCTCTCAATTGTCACCAAGATGAAGGCGAATTAAGCGAGTAGACCCCCAGGGCCAAAGAAGATTTGAAACATCTCCAAGATGACGGAGTTTGCGACGGATCCTTCCAGGGAAAGTCCAAAGCACTGTCGAGATGAAGGCAGATGCGATGAACCTCCCGACAATCCCTAAAAGATATTTAATTTCCGCTATCATCCAAAGATCTCTAATCCATGAGCCAATATCGTCCAAGAAGGATCAAAACATCTCCAAGTTGAAGGAGTTTGTGATGTACCCTTCCCAAAAAGAGAGCAAGAGAGGAAAAAGAAAGAGAGAAAAAAAGTCAGAACATCTCCAAAATGAAGGAGAATGTAGCAAAAACCCAAAAGAGCCAAAAGAGCGCATAAAGATTATCATGAGAGAAGCTCCCAGGATATCAAACTGCCAAATCTATCAAGAATCTTCTTTAAATTTGTGAAATTCTATTATCAATATCCTTTCATCAATCACTTTCACAATACTAAATTCTCTTTCCTGCTCATATCAAGGAAATTGATAACTTCTTTGAAGAAGGTCAATCGCAAGCAATTTGGATTCAAAATCTTGATTCTATGAAGTCAATCCTGTTTGGAGGTAATACTTCAGGTAGAAAAGAAGGAATATTTTCACAACAATGAGCATCATTTTAAATTATTTTGAATCAACAAAATTTTCAACATTTTGACAATATTTTCTAGCTATCCCGACGTTAAGTGAGAGCTTGATGTCCATATTGATGCATCTTGACCCCTTCGAGAGATTTTCCTTTGTCATCTTTCACATTGTTGAAAGATTAGCCTTATCTCCGAAAGGATAGCCTTTATCATCTTTCACGTTGTTGAAAGATTAGCCTTCTCTCCGATTGGATTGCCCTTTATCATCTTTCGCATTGTCGAAAGAATCGCCTTGTTCCTTTGGATTGCCTTGTCATCTTTCGCATTGTCGAAAGAATCGCCTTATTTCTTTGGATTGCCTTGTCATCTTTCGCGTTGTCGAAAGAATCGCCTAGTTCCTTTGAATTACCTTTGTCATCTTTCGCGTTGTCGAAAGAATCGCCTTATCCCTTTGGATTGCCTTGTCATCTTTCGCCTTGTGGAGAGAATCGCCTTGTTCCTTTGGATTGCCTCTGTCATCTTTCACGTTGTCAAAAGAATCGCCTTGTTCCTTTGGATTACCTTTGTCATCTTTCGCATTGTCGAAAGAATCGCCTTGTTTCTTTGGATTGCCTTTTGTCATCTTTCGCATTGTCGAAAGAATCACCTTGTTCCTTTGGATTACCTTTGTCATCTTTCGCCTTGTCGAAAGAATCGCCTTGTTCCTTTGGATTGCCTTTGTCATCTTTCGCGTTGTCGAAAGAATCGCCTTGTTCCTTTGGATTGCCTTTTGTGATCTTTCGCGTTGTCGAAAGAATCACCTTGTTCCTTTGGATTGCCTTTGTCATCTTTCGTGTTGTCGAAAGAATCACCTTTTTCCTTCGGATTACCTTTATCATCTTTCACGTTGTTGAAAGATTAGCCTTCTCTCCGAATGGATTGCCTTTATCATCTTTCGCGTTGTCGAAAGAATCGCCTTGTTCCTTTGGATTACCTTTGTCATCTTTTGCATTGTCGAAAGAATCGCCTTGTTCCTTTGGATTGCCTTTTGTCATCTTTCGCATTGTCGAAAGAATCGCCTTGTTCCTTTGGATTACCTTTGTCATTTTTCGCCTTGTCGAGAGAATCGCCTTGCTCCTTTGGATTGCCTTTGTCATCTTTCGCATTGTCGAAAGAATCGCCTTGTTCTTTTGGATTACCTTTGTCATCTTTCGCATTGTCGAAAGAATCACCTTTTTTCTTCGGATTACCTTTGTCATCTTTCGTATTGTCGAAAGAATCACCTTTTTCCTTCGGATTACCTTTGTCATCTTTCGCGTTGTCGAAAGAATCGCCTTGTTCCTTTGGATCGCCTGCGTTCATTTTTTTGCATTGCCGAAAGAGTTGCCTTATTCTTTGTTGGAAAAATTGCCTTATTCATCTTTTGTGTTGTCAAAAGAGTTGCCTTACTCTTCTCTGAAAGAATTTTCCTTGTCTGTCTTTCGCGTTGCCGAAAGAGTTACCTTATTCTCGTCAAAAGATTGCCATATCCATCTTTCGCGTTGTCAAAAGAGTCGTCTTACTCCTTACCATATTCATATTTCACAATGATGAAAAATTCACCGGATCGTCTTGATCATTTTCCAAAATTGCCTCTTACAATTCCATTTCCATCGCCTTGTTCATCTTCAAGAAAAGTTGTCTTATTCACCTTCCAATATTTCATTTTCCGCCCGATCAGGTTAAGGGTACAAACCTGAGCCTCATTCAAAGAGGCATTTCATTCTTCGCCCAATCAGGTTAAGGGTACAAACCTGAGCCTCAATCAAAGAGGTATTCCATTTTCCACCCGATCAGGATAAGGGCATAAACCTGAGCCTCATTCAAAGAGGTATTCCATCTTCCACTCGATCAGGTAAGGGTAAAAACCTGAGTCTCATTTCTATGAGACATTTCAATCCCCAATCAGGTCAAGGGTCAAACCTGAGCTTCGTTCCATACGAGGTATTTCTGTCCCATCCAGGTTAAGGGCATAAAAACCTGAACTTCACTCTCATAGGGTGAATCTTTTCTCTCCATTCTTTGCTTCATATCTATCATTTTCCTCGGGCTAATTTCTTCATACCCAGTCATATCCTTCTAACTGGGGCATTTTTTTTATATAGCCCAAATTTGGTGTGTTTTTCTTTGCCACTAAGCTCGGCCACGAGCCGGCTTAGCAGCAAAGAGGAGCATCTGTAAACACCCCAAATTTTCACTCACCTCCCCAACATTTTCACCAAACATCAAGCCTTTTGAAATTGCCAGAGGGCAAAATGGTCATTTTCAGAGCCTGGACCTTACAGAAGTCTAAATTGCATCTGCAACTCTCAAAATTTCTTTATTTTTAGCTCAGATGTTCAAAATTCTTCTCCTGACAGGAGACGACAATCTCAAAAGCCCGGTTCAGGATTACATTTCATAAGACAAGTCATTGCATAGCATTGCAAGAGCATTTCATATCACTTTACTGCACAACATGCCATTTCGAGGTCCAGAACTCTCGATTTCAAAATTTTCAATCCAGATTTGAATTTCAACTCTTTTTAAAATCAATTTCAAAACCCTGGGTCTTCAAAATTATCAATTCTTCCCATTTTACCCCCAGGACTCTGAATTTCAAAATATTTTATCAGGAAAACAATCTGGATAATTTTCAATAAATTTCTTCTCAGATTTCGCTTTTTTGTCAATATCTTCCTTTTACAAAATCACCCTACAAGGGCCATCTCTTTTCAAAATTTTTGTTTTGCCAATTAGTCTAGATTTTATGAAAATTCCAAAAAAAGGATTTACTGTCTTGTCCTTATTTCAATAAAGAAGCAATATGGGGCCCACATTGAGGTGGTGTCACATAGGCTTTTCTTTTGAAAAACCTAAATTTTGAAAAAACCCAAAAATATAGGAGCCTTGTCCCCTGGATTGGTGCCACTTGTCTTTTTCTCTCTCCTCCCATTTACCTGCCAAGTGTCAGCGTGGGGTTCACCTAGAGGTGGCGCCACATGTCATTTTCTCTCTCCTTTCATCCTCCGACACGTGTCAGTGTGGGGGCCATCTTAAGATGCCGCCACATGTCATTAGACATCCTCTTTATTTTATGCCACGTGTCAGTGTCCACCGTCTTCACCCTGTGCCATGTGTCATTCCAAGATCACCCTGAGATGCCACGTGTCATCTGCTGCCTTGTCCAGAAATAGTAGAGGACACATGTCGTTTTCTGCTCTTCTAAGAAAAAGTAGATGACATATGTCATTCTCTACTCTTTTCAGAAAAAGCAAATGACACATGTCATTCTCTGCTCTTCTCAAAAAAAGCAAATGACACATGTCATTCTCTGCTCTTCTCAGAAAAAGCAAATGCCACATGTCATTCTCTGCTCTTCTCAGAAAAAGCAAATGACACATGTCATTCTCTGCTCTTATCAGAAAAAGCAAATGACACATGTCATTCCCTGCTTTTCTCAGAAAAAGCAAGTGACACATGTCACTCCCTGCTTTTCTCAGAAAAAGCAAGTGACACATGTCACTCTCTGCTCTTCTCAGAAAAAGCAAGTGACACATGTCATTCCCTGCTTTTCTCAGAAAAAGCAAGTGACACATGTCACCCTCTGCTCTTCTCAGAAAAAGCAAGTGACACATGTCACTCCCTGCTTTTATCAGAAAAAGCAAGTGACACATGTCATTCTCTGCTCTTCTCAAAAAAAGCAAGTGACACATGTCACTCCCTACTTTTCTCAGAAAAAGCAAGTGACACATGTCACCCTCTGCTCTTCTCAGACAAAGCAAGGGACACATGTCTCTCTCTGCTTTCTTCAGAAAAAGCAAGTGACACGTCACTTTCTGCCTCCTTCAGAAAAAGCAACAATTCAAATATTCAAACTCCAGGCTGAGGTGGCGCAAATACTGAAGTCTCCTCCCTAAATTCATTTTTTGAGATGGTGCCACATGTCCCTTTCCCTCCTTTTCCTCCCTCTTGCCACATGTCATTGTAGGAGCCACCGTGAGATGGCCCCACATGTCAGTCTCTCCTTTCCTCTAGAAAAAGCAGAAATTTAAATTTCAAACTCTCTCTGAGGTGGCACCATCTGAATCCTCTGCCTTTCCTTCTGACACATGTCAATGTAGATGCTCTGAGATGGTGCCACATGGCAGTCTCTCCTCCTTCCAGAATAAAGCAGAATTTGAATTTCAAACTCCAAGACAACCCCTCTGAGGTGGCGTCTTCTGCTTCTTCAGCTCCTGCCTTCTGACACATGTCAATGTTGAGCCACCCTGAGGTGGTGCCACATGTCAGTCTCTCCTTTCATCAGAAAAAGTAGAATTCAAACCCCTCTGAGGTGGCATCTTCTGCTTCCTCTGCTCCTACCTTCTGACACATGGCAGTGTGGAGCCACCCTGAGGTGCCGCCACATGGCAATCTCTCCTTCTTTCAGGAAAACCAAGCTTTGAATTTCAAACTCCAAGAGGACATCCTCTGAGGTGGCGCCATTTGGGAGACTCCTGCAGAGAAAATCAAGCAAGCTTTTTGAAAAATTCCAAATTCCCCTGCTGAGGTGTCTCACTCACAAAATTTTCATTTTTATTTTCTCAAAAAATCAAAATGGCATGCCCTGAGATGGCGCCACATGGAAGGTCCAGATTCACTGTGTTTGAATTTTGAAAATCTCCAAAATTTCTACAAATACCCTAGCCCATGCCCAGCTCAGGGAGAGCCCTGTTTGAGAATTGAACTTCAGAATTCCATTTTCTTTCTTGGTTTCCCTTGGATTCACGCCCCTCTGGAGACCATTGTCAAGGTAGTCGTTCATTTCGAGAGTTCCAAAACCGCAGGAGAACACAAGGTAAGCCCCTATTCCAATCGATTTCATCATGATTTGATTCGTGTTGTCGTTTGAAGAAAGAGCTCATCCGAGGGATGGATCGAGCTATTCTCATAAAACGACATATATAAAAATATTCAATTTTGCTTCCGAGGGTTCAATTTGCATTTAATTTTGTTAATTTAGCATGTTTCATAGGTTAATTAGGTTTAATTAGGTATTTATTTCAATTCTGCTCAATTTCAGTAGCTCTCTGTTTTTGTCAGTCAGTCCACACGTCATTTCATGCATTTATTATTCATAAACAATTCTAAAAAAATCATGGAATGCGCCCTTAGGTGTCTCTAGAAATGTGCCAAAAATTCGAAAGGATTCGAATTCGTTTACTGTGGTAAACGTTCAAAAAGGTGAGTCGGGTTTTATTACCCGAGATGCATTTTAAAATTTTATTTTCGACTTGTAAAATCAAGATCTCCCTCATGGGAGATTCGATTTTCGATCCGAAAGATGTTATGAACTCAGGAGGATGTCTAGTTTTTAACCTGATTTCTCAGATTTTTTTGATGTTTTTTAATGTCTAACAAAAATCCGAGAGTGCGGGACACGTGTCAGAGCCTAATTTGGGCCTCTGAGACTTTGGATCGACTTAGGTCGATGAGTTCTTTTTGGGTGTTGCTTCAAATCCAAAACTGTAAAAAGTAAATGTTATGTCCGAGATGTCTTCTGTTTTCATCTGGAAGCTTGTGATTTTTAGAACAGCTGTGATACCTGCTTTGGATTTTTTTTCGTCAGTCTCCTGTTTTGCTACATTTGTCTGTTCTGTCAATTTAGGAATGAAAAGTTATATTTTTATCTGTGTTTATGTTAATCAAATGCCAAAGTAATGAACATAAAAGTTGTCCATGTAGTTGTCATGAGTAGCTCTGTTAAATATCAGAAATTTCCATGGCTGTTTTCTATTTTTTCTAGCATTTTATATTAGATTAGGTTGATTTTTACCTCTGTCAGAACCAAATCCCTGTTACCGAACTCAGCATGGCTCAAATCCCGAGGCTGTAAAAACTAAAAATGTTTCATTTTGGGTTCTTTAGCAGTCTGCAAAATATCAGAAGTTTTCATTGTGTAAATTTTGCATTATCATATTAAGCATTGCATTTGGTTCGGGTCCATAGGCAAAATCCACCCTTTTTAGGACTTTCTTTAAATTTTAGCATTCAAATCATATCATTTCGTGATTTTTAGCATTCTAGGCTGTTTATCAGAGTAGGTAGATGCTTCATACCGAATTTGGTGTAATTTGGAATTCATTTGAGGCTCGGTTTAGCCATATCATCAATACAGGGCCCCGCGAGACCCGGATCTAAGCGAAAAACAAGCGAAATTCGTTATTTTGGATAAATTGCAAAATGTCAAATTCTGATTTTACAGTCCTAATGTGTTTAGAAGCATGTCATCATGCCTCATCATGCATTTCATCTTCATTTGATTCAATTTGAATTTCAAAATCTCAATTTTACCAAGTTTTCCTTCAAAAAGCCCTGATTTTAAAGGTGTAACTTTATAATTAGGGGTATTTTGGTCATTTTGACCACAATTTCGATTTTTAAACTATTTTCTACTAAGTTTCCTGCATTTACATCATTTCAAATATCAAGAAAGCATGAAAATAGGGTTTATATCCAATTAAGTCCAATAATTTCACAATATTATTGGAAAATCTTGGAAAAACCCACATATTTGAGCTAACCTTATTTCAAGTTTGGCAAGGACATTCAAAAGGAGCTAGAGTCTGCAATTTCGTTTATTTCATTTATTTAGTGATGTAATAATGTAAATTTTGGAATAAGAGATTTAATTTTCTGCTTAGACTATGATGCATATCATATAGTTTGAATTTATGCAATATCCTGCTTATGTGATTCATGCATTTTATTTCAAAAGCACTATGGATGTACACGAATGGCACGTGCACCAACTCTTAGGGAGTTGATGAACTCGGTGGAATCCATATTTACGGCCCTAGTCGGAATATGGACGAGACCCAGATCCATCATCTTTCTACCAGTCACATTGAGCCTACACTCTTAGGCTATCTTAAAATGCACATCATATTTCCAAAGCTTGCAAAATATTGTGCATTAAATCAATTAAACTCTGAACATATTCATGGCCACAGTCAGAATATGTGAAGGATTTATTTTGACTTAATACACATTTTTTCAACAAATTTCTTAGAAAATCTTCCAAAATGCATTCATTCACTCATATCATTTGCATCATGAAATCATTGGTTTTCTCATGATTTTCTTAAGAAAATTTCATTCTCAAGAAAATCGATTTCTCAAGAAACTCTAAGAATTTTCCAAAATCGATTTTCCCAAGTCAAGTTTTTCCACAGTTTTCCCTGGAAAATGTTATTTTCTTAAGAGCTTCAAAAGTGTTTTCCAATCTTTCTCCAAGATCAAAATCGATTTCCAAGTATTTCAAGGGTAAAATTCTCAGGATTTCAATTTCCCAAGTTTTGAATTTCCTTTTCCAATGAGTTTTCCTATAAATTTTTCATCATTTTCCTAAGAAAATTCTCAAAGTCCAAGTTTTCCTGAGAAGTGTTTCCCTTTTCAAATGTTCACCTTTTCTCAAGAATCACTTCTATTTTCCCAGGATTTTCAACTATTCATGATTTTCCCACATCTTTATGAACTTTCTCGTGATTTCAAAACCCTTTTCATCTGAGTTTCCTGAGAAATTGACTTTCACCTTTCCCCTGAGAAATATCTTTCAACTTCGAATATCTTCCAAGTATACATCATGTTTTTCCAACTTACATTTTCCAAAATCTCATACCACATGCCTGAATTCTCTGTGCATATAGGATAGAACACGATTTTGATGATTTAACTAAGTCAAGCACAATTTTGGTCCTTGGTTCGATTACCCCTATTAAAGGCGGCAAGAATGGTCGAACCTCGTACCGACAGGTCGAGCCCCATCCCACGGATTTTCCCGCAATTTTCAAAATGGAGGCGAGTATTTCAAAACATTTTCCAAAATCCGGTCAAGTTTGAAGCGCAAAATCATTTTCCTCTCTCTCTTCCGCAAGGAAGGGGAAGACAGGAAAAATTTCGCGACGATAACATGACCCGATCCCTGGTGATGGGATAACTTGTCAAAATTGTCTATCAATTCCTCCTTTCTTGTCTTTTATCAAAAGGTCGCATTTTCAAAAATTCTTTCAAGCTCTAACCATTCCTTCATTCTGCAGAAATCATTGGCATTGTCAGAATGGTTCAGACAAGAGCCGGAAAAGAGACTGCTCCTCAGCACAGTGACAGCGAAGTCGAAGCAATGGATTCTCCCAAATAGGTCAGAGGATAGAGTCAGGGCAAAACCGATGATATAGATCCCGCCATGTACAGTCTGTTTCAGAGAATGATGGCTAGGATGAAGGCTGAACAAGCTGAGGCCAGTCAGAAAAAGGTTGTTTCCAAAAGCAAACCAAAGAAGAAAGTCGTGAAAAAGCCAATCAGGATCGTCAGAAAGAAGGTCCAGCCTGACATCACTTCTGAAGAATCGGAATCAGCCGAAGAAGAATCACAAGAAGAAGAAGAACAATTTGTTTACCCTCAAAATCCTCCGCAGCAGTTTGTGAAGATTGCTGCAGAACCCAAATTAATAAACAAGCCTATTCCGGCTAATGATCTGATGCACGAGCAGATGAGAGAAATGAATCGGGCAATTAAGGATATCCAGGCCAAAATGAAGGGCAAACAAACTTACTCTGGTGAGGATTTTTATAACGGCCTGGACGGGGATGACAATCTGGAGAATCTCCCTCGGAAGTTTCTCGAATTTGACGAAACAGGCAATCCAAAGGCTCATTTGGCCACGTTCTACGCAGAGTGTGGCCATTTCAGAAAAGACAACAGGGCTCTGTTCATCTGTTTTCCTCGTAGCTTAGAGGGTGTAGCGGCCAGATGGTATGCAGACCACATCAATCCTATCGAACTACGAGAGTTTGATAAGGTCTTAAACTTGTTTATTGAGCGTTTCATGTTCAACATTGAAGCCTCACCAACTCTCAACCATTTATACAATCTAAAGCAGAATGAGAATGAGAGAGCTAGCGAATTCATCCACAGGTGGAGAAGCACCTGTAACAGAATGAAGGTTCCCGTTCCAGAAGAGTACGCCTTGCAGATCATTTTGAATAACTTTGCTCAGCCTTTGAGGAACCTCATTTCTATGTCTCCTGCAAAGTCATTCATCAAGCTGATTGAGAGAGCCAAGTGGCTCGAGACAGGACTAGATAATGACCTGTATGAAGGGTACCCTTTTGTCAAAGGGAATCCTGAGCAGAAGAAAAAGGCACACATGGCTTACTCTACGGATTTTTCTGACAACAACAATAGTTCTGGCAGCAAGAAGAGCAGGAAAAACAACAACAAGAACTCAGAGCACTCCAGGGCCGAAAGAACAAACTCTGCGGCCCAGAAGGGAAAATTTGTTAAGCCAAAACTCGTCCAATCAGCACCACAGCCAGAAGCAAAGCAGCCGGAAAAGACAAAACACGAAGGTTGGAGTTATGATCGGGAGTTCACAGCCCTAGAGTAGTCCCGTGAAAACATCTTGGAATATATGATGTCAAAAGGAATGATCAAACTCCTCAAGGTGGCAGATCCTCCTGTTGCTATGGGTAAATGGACTAATAAGTTCTTCAAGTTCCACCGGACTGTCGGATATGACACTGAGCATTGTTTTGTCCTTAAAAACATCATCCAGGACAGTATTGACAAAAATTTGTTGATCGAAGATGAGGATGAGCAACAACCGGAAATCTTGTCCAAACCATTCCCTAAGCATTCAGTTTCAGTCATTACAGAACAAACATTTTCTCTGCAAAGCAGCATTCAACCATGTTCCAGTAAGGACATTCAGGATCAACATCAGGTCCTGGTCCTTCGTCAAGCGCAGTCTTCCGCCAAGAGGGTGGATATTACTGCATTTTCCAGCAACAAAAAAGCAACCAAGGAACCGACAAAAGTAACGGCAGACATTGCCAAGCTAGTCCTCAGGATTCTGAAGCGCTTCGTTAAGGCAACTTCGAAAAAGGGTGAAACTTCAGGATCAGTACAGAAGTCAATCATTGCTTTATCCAACATTTCTATCCTGGATCTGACCCTGTGAACACCCCAAAATTTTCAAAATATTGTAAATATTCCCTTTTTTTTTCCTGATTTCATTCTCTAAGCAATTGAGTCACTTTTAAATTTAAATTCCAGTTCATTTCTCAAGTTTTACAGAAATTAAATTCATTTTATATATTTGACTCAATTCCGGATCCGGATCCAGATAAAAGATCCAAATCTGAGCTTCTTTGTCCCATTTTTAAATCAAATTCTCAAAATTACCAAAATAACCTTTTAAAAGGCTCAAACACTTCGTTCGGTATCAGTTTGGATCCATCGTGTTATATTTCTCGATTCGAGGATTAAAACTCGAATATTTTCTCAAAACCTGGGTCCAAACCCATTTTCTGAAGAAATCAAACCCAAGTTTCTCATAAATACCTTCTTTTGTAAATATTTCTCCAAAATACAAAAAAAATTAGTTCAAATCCTTGTTTTTTTTGTGAAATTTAGGATTTTGTTCCAAAATATCAAAAAAAAATATCAAAAAAATTGTGTATAAAATGAAGAAAAGAACGAAATATATATATATATATATATATAAGGTTTTTTTAAAGCCTCTTCTTGAAAGAACCCCTTTTTAGAAAATCGGGTAAGGACCCCCCCCCTCGCTTTATTGAAATCTTGAAACTAAGGGCCTCTTTGGCAAAAATATTCTTTTAGGGTTTCTCAAAGAAACCCTTTGCGAGAAAAGGTGGGAGGCGGCGCCTCTCCATCTCCCTTCTCTCGCCCAAACCCTCCATGGCGAACTCTCCATGTGCAACCCTCATCTCCAACCCCTTATCACCAACTGAATCTCCTCCTCCTTCGTTCCTCACCAACAGCCTCGCATGCGTCCATCTCCCGAGCTCCTCCACCCTCCGATCGCTGGTCTCTCACTCGGACCATCGATCGGCAACAAAACC
This sequence comes from Nuphar pumila, assembly GCF_984573655.1. Taxonomy (NCBI): domain Eukaryota; kingdom Viridiplantae; phylum Streptophyta; class Magnoliopsida; order Nymphaeales; family Nymphaeaceae; genus Nuphar; species Nuphar pumila. The sequence continues at coordinate 51,013,230 of NC_143256.1, forward strand.
TTTCTCTCTCGAAGTTTCTCCTTTCCTCTATAAAGGAAGGCCAACAAGACACGAAAAAAGGGGGGGATCGACTCACCATACAACAAATTCTCTTTCAGTATCATTTGTTTTTTTTTCAATCTTCCATTTTCTTGGTAAACAACCATCCATTTCGCAGGAAGCACCCAATTTCCCTTAGAGGAATCTCTTTCCTCTTCTCACCCTTGATCGAGTGAAGAAAGCCCCGCGGAAAGGAGAAGCAAGCATATTTTCCATTATCATTCTGTCTGAAAAGACACCAACGCCCACCTCCTTCCCCTCACTCGAAGCCCGGTCGCGCTGTGTCATACTTGCGCGTCCAAGGGTGATTTGGATTCACCTCAAGCTCGTCAGCAAAAAAAAAATTCTGGTGGACCAGCGTATACTTTGTATACTAGATGAAAGGCAAACAGTTGATGCACTCTTGATGTGCAAATAAAAGGAGAAAATACCAGGAGATATCTTCAGCTGTCCGGGCATCTGAAGAAACTACAAACCAGGTTTTGATTTTTTTTTATCACATAGTTACTGAGATATCTATACTCGTTGGTTCTTTTATTAATGTGCATATGATTTTCTGTTTTCCTATAAACATGTGTTGTGCATGTGCTTTTGTCTTAGTTTCAAATATTTTACTTATTCCCCTCATGATTATTGATGATCCACAAGTATGCATATATCTGCATAAGTGCAAAACACTCTCTCTCTCTTGTATATGCTTGAACACATGTTTGTGCATGAGCGCTGGTATGTGTAAACGCATGTTTTAGGGAAGAGATGGAGCGTTGGTATGTACTTCTGTGTTTTGAATTATTTTGTTTGTAAGAGGCAATACATGCATTTGCGTTTCTATGACATTTGTTTAGCCTGTCTAAGCTTATAGGAAGTCCCATGCTATAGGGAGCAATGTTTTTATTTCCTTAGGTAACTTTTGAAAGTGAACCATTCTGATTCAATCACATTGCTGAAGTTAATGGCCAAGGTCAATCTGTGAAATCAAGACCACCCCTATTATGAAGATCAGTCTTTTCACAACATAAACTTGCCAAAAACATAATGTCTTTTCCACCTAAAGTTTCTTCTGATTTCTAGCAGAAGTGATACTGTCAGTTCTAGAATCGGTGTTAGGGAAATGGTAGATTCAAATCCATCTGTTTAGTGAAAATCAGTACATTAGCAACCTTACTCATCTGTGTTTATCTCTGTATTTAAAGCATATTTGCTAGTGTTGTTGGCCTTGTTATTTACCATTCATCCCCAGCTCTTCCATCACCCACAACTGCCCCAATACAGTCACGCCACTGCACATACACCAGCTACAGTGTCTCTGTGGCTGCCTTCCTTGGCATTCGCAACCTGCCATCCCTTCACCCTCAACACTCACATCAAGTGCACAGTAAAATCTAGTATTGGTATCCTTTTGTATATTTATATGTTCATTATATATCATCCATAATAACAACACCTCCACAGTCTATTGTTGATGTACTCTGGGCTGTCACACTAGTTCATATGCATTAGTTAACATCAGTTCGGCCCTTGTGCAGGCCTCATGTTACCTCTCTCCATCAGTTTTAGCCTTGTGTAAGCCTAAGTTGTATCATCTTTTAGTCAAATCCGTGCTTCATATGTTCATTCAGATGGTGGATCACGTTCAAAATGTCATTCATATGTTCAATATGAGTTGTATCCTTCCTACAAGTCTACCCTAGGATATTACATCTAGCATGTCATATGTATATGCTAGTACTCACTCCATGTATGATTTCAGTATAGAAGTGGTCATTCATATTGCATTTTCATTAAAGTAAGTTGTATACTTTTCATTAATTATATCTCAAGTCCCACATGACATATATGAATCGTTTTCCATGCCTAATACTAACTTACATTTCACAGGAAATACATGAAGAGTGCTATCTTTCTTCCTAGATTAAGATTTCAATTTCCATTCAATAATGTAATAGTTAGATATCAATGAAAATTTACATTTCCAGTCTTGGATTAGAATGAATGAGCATTGTAAACATCATGAATTGCATTGTTTTCATGCATTTTTGCCTTTATTTCTCAAAATTCTCACAAATGGCAACATGAATGGCACATACACCATTTCGTAAGAGGTAATAAATTCTAAGTCGATGATTTACATCAATGGCCATAGTCAGGATGTAAACAAGACTTAGGATCTTTATCTCTTATAAAATAACACTGGACCTTCACTGGATCCTCTTCAAAATCATCATATTTTCAAATATTTCCTTCTTTTATTAGAGTTTAACTTAAAATGGGCTCGATATATATACCAATGGCCATAGTCAGGATATATTGAGAGTTAGATCCATTTCAAACTCTATAAAAGCACACAAATATGTTTTATTCTTCATCTGAATTTAAATATAGATTATTATATAATACATTCAATGACCATAGTCAAGGATGTATTATATTTTCAATCTTATTTTAATTCATTTAAAGAATGAAATAACTTTTCAAAATCCGATATCAAAATTCTTTAAATTCATTCATCATTTAAGATAGAATTGTATCATATTTTCAAAATTCTTTTTCATAAATCCAAGTGACTTCCTTCAGATATCTTCTTCACTTCTCAAACCAATTTCCAACTCTCGAAAATTTCAAATATCATTTTTAGATTCTAACTTCAAAGTCCAATTTGACTTTGAAAATCATTTTGTACATCAAAAATTCAAATCAAATTTCAAAGTTCAATTTAAGAACTTTGAATTTTTTGATTCATCTTCTGATTCCCAATTCAAAACTTTAAATTTCAAGGTCCAATTTGACTTTGAAATTCATTTGTATATTCAAAATTCAATTTTCAAATCAAACTTCGAATTCATTTTCAAGATTCAAATTCAAATTCAAATTCAATTTTCAAAATTCGATTTAAACTTTGAAATTTCTGATTCAACTTCTGATTCTAAATTCAAAAACTTTAAATTCAAGGTCTAAATTTGACTTTGAAATTCATTTGTAGATTCAAGATTCAATTTCCAAATTTCATTTTTCAGGTTTAATCCGAACTTGGAAATTCTTTGATTCATCTTTTGAATTTAAACTCCAAAAATCCAATTCTAGATCTAGAACCCAACTCCATCATTGGATCTCAGACTTCAGATCCACAATCCATCTTAGGAACCAAGAATTCAACTTCTACCTTGGATCTCAGACTTCAGATCCAAATCCATTTTTAGGATCTAGAACCTAGTTCCACTCTGGATCTCAGACTTAAAATCCAAATCTATTTTAGGATCCAGAACCCAAATCTACATTGGATCTCAGACTTCAAATTTACTCAATTCTAGGATCCAGAACCTAGTTCCACTTTTGGATCTCAGACTTCAGATCCAAAATCCTTCTTAGGATCCAAAGTCCAACTCTATCTTGGATCTCAGATTTCAGATCCTAAACCCACTTTAAGATCCAAAAATCCATTTTAGGATTCAGAATCTAATCCCATCTTGAATTCCAGATCTTGGATCCAGTTCTATTCAGGATTCAGAATCCAATTCCATTCCCAATTCCAACTTTCAAATCCAATTCCATTTCATTTCCAGATTTCAAATCCAATTTCATTTACAGATCACCTTTGGATTTCTTAAATTCATTTCTATTTTTAAATACCATTTGGATTTCTTAGATCCACCCTAATTTCAAAACTTCAAAATCCGAAATTCAATTCCATTTCAAATATTCATTTCCTTTCCTAGACCCAAGTTTAAAATCCAAATTCAAAGTCGATTTCTGACTTTGAAACCTCATTTCCTTTCATTTTCAGCTTCAAATCATTCTTTCTCAAAATCAAGATTTTTTTCCCCAACTCTGATTTACTTCAAAAACTTAGAACTTCTCTGATCTATCTCAAAGTTCTAAGTTAGATTTTACCATTCAGAAATCAAATTCTTCACTCCATCATCAAGCTTATCTCAGAAAACTTGAAGATTTCCAAATCATTTTTCAAAAGAAGCATACATCTTTGCATTGCACAAGCATGATTCTTTGTGCATCTCTTAGACTTAGCATAAATTCTTAGATAATATTTAGGCAAAGCAAAAGGCATAGATTTGATCATTGGTTTGATTACCCCTGGTAAAGGCGACAGAAACGGTCAAACCTCGTACCGACGAGCGAATCCCGTCTCTCCATTTTTCCCGCAATATTTTCAAAATGGAGGCGAGTTAAATTTCAAAATATTTTCAAATTAAGGTCAAGTGAGACCCCGCAAAAGAGTTCCTCTTCTCTTTCTTTCTTTCATTTCTCTTCTCTCTTCTTTTCTGTCTTTTTATTTTTCTCCCTTCAAAAAAGAGGAAATAGAGGTCAGAAAGGAAAGATAAGGAAGAGAGAGAAACCACAAGAGAGGAAAAATTTTGCGATGATCACAGTTTTGGCGATCGTGATGGGACACGTCTTCGTCTGGTTGAATCTATGCCTTTGCTTTGCTTTAAATATTTTTTTAAGTCTTTATTCTTCTATGTCAGCTTCATTTTCATGCAAACCTTAGGAGCCTAGACCCTGTCCTAAAGCTAACATCATTGCATATAGGATCTAAGTATGGTTTGGTAGGACCATATTGAGGAGATTATTCCATGCTCACATTAGACTTAGGTCTTAAATACAACTCTCCTCAATTCTAGGGATTGAATGCAAACAATGTATGCAAGTGTATGCTTCTTTTTCATTTAATTCTATCTCTTTAGGACTTGCATTAGAGCCTTCTGGTTTTATTTGCATGTTGATCAGTTTTTTTGAAAACATCCCTACCTATATTGTCCCGGTCTTCACGTTGCTGGGCTGTTTCACTGAACCATAGTTCGTGAGAGAGCCTCACAACTGAACCACTTATTTGGGTTTGCGCCCCCCTACCACGTACCTAAGGGCCATAGTCCGAGGTATATCGGTAGGTGCTCAAGGATGTTGGGAAGCCCTTACCCTAGAACCGGAGAATTATTTCTATGCCATGTACTTCGAGCTTCGGCTTGAGTATATCAGCATACCTTGATTGGAATCAGATGATCTGAACTATAGAGTTAGGATTAAGGTCCTACAAGCTATTTCAAATATCGCATTTAGAGGCAGCCTTTAGGGAGTGCTGTGTGCACATCCTTGTTTGTGCAGCTATAATTGTGTAATATTTCCTTGTATTCTCCTATATATATCGAACCTTTTTTTCAAAACCCTGGGTGTACTATTCAAAAATTTCCCTCTATTTTCAGAAACCCCAGGTGCATATTTTTCCTTTACCTACATTCTTTTCTCTTTTGTGTAGAAAATTTTCTTTAAAAGCCCTAGAAATTCTTGATCTTTCAAAAAATTTCCAGGACTTGTGTCTGTCCTCTTTCTCATCAAGAGTCTATCCATAAGTCCTGCATTCTATTTAATTTTCTTCTTCTTTGCCTCAGTATCATTCTGATGGCATCCGAATCTCTCGATGCTATCTTTCCCAAGGATCATGTCTTCTATCAAATAAGGGATGGAACCCCAGATCATCGGGTCATCCAGTCTCGTTACCCCAGATCATCGGGTCATCCAGTCTCGTTTCTTCTTCCCTCGGTGGTACTATTCTTGGTTCGCCACCTTCTTGCGTATGTTCCTAGACCACTTGGATGATTGTGGATTGGAGATGGCATCAGCAGTGGGCAAGCGAACCATCAACGGCAGTTTAATTCAGGCTATGGCAGAACGGTGGAATCCACGTACCTGCACGTTCTGGTTTTTGTGGGGAGAAATGACTCTGCTAATGGACGAATTCAGCGACATCATGAAATTGCCAGAGCCAGCTGGTCAACCAGACGACCCGGTCGAGCAGCAGTTCTTGATCAACGTCAAGGGGATAGATGTTCGAGAAGCATTGGCGAGAGCTACAGGAAGCAGATCTTGGCCTCTCACAGAGATCAACGGGAGTCAGTTCATTGACCTGTTCGGACTCCATCGCAAGTATGGGGCCTACGAAGAAGTTGATACCTTGTTCTTAGCAGCGAAAGAAAGAATCCAGCATGCCATGGTCCTATGCACAGTGGGACTAGCATTCTTTCAGGATGGTCAGAATTTCATCGATGTCAGAGTCACCCAACTCTTTCGAAGATGGGGAAGCAAGCAGACTGTGAACACCCCAAATTTTTCAAAATCTTTTAAAATATTCCCTTTTTGTCCCTAAATTCATTTTCTGAGCAAACGAGTCATTTCAAATCTGAATTCCAGTTCATTTATCTAGTTTTATTGAAATTAAATTCATTTCATATGTTTAAATTGATTTTGGATCTTGATCCACTGTCCAGATCCAAATCTGAATCTCCTTGTTCAAATTTTAAATCAAAATTCCAAAAATAGCCTTTAAATAGCTCGGACAGTCCATTCAACATCCGTTTAGATCCATCACATTGTATTTCTCGATTCAAGTGTCAAAACTTGAACATTTTCTCACAACCTGGGTCCAAACCTATTCTTCTGAAGAAATTTCCCCGAAATGGTCTGAAATTTTCAGGAAAATACTTTTGTAAATATTCCTTTTAGAAAAATACAAAAAAAATTAGGGTTTTAGTCTTTGTTTTCTCAAATCTTCATTCTAAAAATACAAAAAAATAAAAATACTCAGAAAAGAACGAAAAATTCAATACAAAAAGAAAATTACAAAAATAGTTTTTAGAAAAACCCCTTTTTCGAGGATAAACTTTTAAAACAAGCCTTCTTCCGGAAAGTTCGAAAATTTAAAGGGACCCCCTTTACAAAACCTCTTTTAGGGTTTTTGTAAAAGGGGCGGATGGGTTACAGCGCCTTCTCCCCCTCAACCGCCGCACTCCTCCATGGCTCCTCTCCTCAACCCTCTCCATTCTCATCGCCCAGCCGCCCAATCACCTTCTCGAGCCACCCATCTGCAACAACCTTCATCCAGCCACCCATCTACAACCGAACCCCCCCCATCGACCCTTGATCTCCAACAACTCGAGTCAGCTTCTTCTTTAAGAAGGGGTCGCCTGTGCCTCTTCAAAAGACCCGTTTTCACCCTACCACTCCTTCTTTCTTCTCATCGCCTCTCACCCCAGCACCCCTCTTTCATGCTTCCTCTTCTCCTCTTTCTTCTTATTTCCTGAGTTTTTGTTCATCCGACGGAAGGAAATCAACTACAAAACACCTGCGCTTATGGATGAGTAACTCTCGCCTCTTTTGATTTATAGAAATCTTCTTTCTCTTTCATAACATCGTCTTGTTTTTCTTTTGCATTTTCCTTTTTATTTTCTTCTTTTTCGTAAGGCAACATGGTGGGATCGATCTGCCTATAGCAAGATCGACCCATCCCATGCAACATCAATGGAATAGTCAATATTCCTACAACTCTTTCCTTCTTTCATAATTTGTTTTGAATTTTCTGTTTATTGCTTCTGTTTATGCTATCAATTTTTCTTATTTCTTCTTGTTTTTTTTTTCTTTTGTTTTGATATAATTTGTTTTGAATCATCATCTGGAATTATCGATTATGCTTGTGACCCTCAACTGGTTTTGTACATTCGATCCCCTTCATTTCGTGCAATAAACCCCCTTTCTGCGACTCACCGTGGATGGAGTATACCACCAAAGGCCGTGACATCGTGGATATCACTCTGAGCTTCATTGGGTAGTTGAAGGTGCCACGATTAGTAGTGGAGGCAGGAGTAAACATCCAGCATTTGCGTCACTCTATTGCAAGCTTGGACTCACGGTGAGAAGGTTGCTAATTTCAACTGATCTTGACAACATATCCAACCTCCTATTTGTACTCCCGCGTTTAAACCTGTTATATTTCATGTACATTAGCCTTAGCACCTTCACAATGATTTGGATTCCATCATTTTCTGCCCTATTGCTTTGTTAATAACATATTTAGCATCTCATCTCATTAATGCTAGATTCTTGAGTTTTATCCTCGTTCATGAATTTAATTCCTACACCAACTAGTTCCTCTGCTGTAATTGAAGTATATTGAAAATCATATGTGAGTTCTAGCCGATGTAAGTCAACATCTAATTCACCATTACATTATCTGAGCAACATGTTTTTTTTTTTTTCAATTTATATAGTATTTTTCTGGCTCCTAAAGCATTTTCCAGTGTTCTCAGCATCAGACTGTCGTGGCAAGCTATGATAGTACCAGTGGTATGATAGTTTCGGTTCACCTTGGAGCTGATCGAACCTTCATCCCCCTATTGCTCCATTTGTACCCAAGATACTTGATAGTCCTGTCACCAATTTCTGTTATAAGGTTCATGATGTTTCCTAAATATTGGCAGTGAATTATATAGCAGGTTGTGCTCCTTACGTATCAGGAAAGAAAATCCAGAATGCTGCCGAAATTGCAGGTTTTCTATCCCTGAAGGCCGAGAAACTACTGTTGCCATAATTGGCTGGGCTGACATCTTGAATAGCCAGAAGTATATCGGGCCGAAGACAGTTATCTCCCACCCATCATGGAGAGCTACAGGAATACCTAATCGATATCTCTTGGAGAGCTCTCATCTGAAAACTCTGAGGAGGTACCTCGATCCTGTTATCAAACATGCCAGAATTCGATCGATTAGGAGAGATCCAACACTTACAAGAAGGGCTTCTAAGCTGGCTTCGAGTCCATCATTGCCTCATTCTCACTTATCCAGAGTTGCAAGATATGGCAGAATATAGTTCAGAAGATCATGCCTATAATCCTTGAATTCACTACATGGGAGCTGCGTACAGAGATGCCCCTTTAAAGTTTGGTTTTTAACATTGTTAGTCATGCCTTCAAGTTTTAGACTGATGCCTTTTTTTTTCTTTGCAAAGAAGTTTGGCTTTGGTCCCCCCCCCACGATGAACAGGGCTAGTAAACATCCTCCTCTGGTTGAGAAGCTAGTAGCTCTGGACGCTCCTAACAAGCAAGCAGATTAAGGCATCCACTTGTTGGTATCCAAACAGTGAGCAAGACAAAATACCTTGCAGAGTTTGATCTCTTGTGGTCGTGTTTTCATCATGTAGTCACCCAGAGTGATTAAAGTGCGTTAAAATTATCTTAAATTTCTACTAGGCCTGGAGGTGACATTGTTACTGACAACTGGAGTTTAGGTTGTATCATCGTTGAAATGTTAACAGAGAAACCAACAAACAACATGGTTTACTAGCAAATAGTGATTGTCTTGGTACTGGATTGGCCTTTTTTTTTTATTGTCATTTTTTTAACAGTTTTGTGAAGTACTATAGGTTTCATTGTACGTCTCTCTTACTGCCTCAGTATACAGCATCTTGTAATATTTTTCTGTTAGCATTATCACATTAATGTATATATTGTAGCATTTATTACACTTGCCTTCATTACCCATCAGCACTGCCACCTGGCACCTACACTTCTCGTATTATCACAGCCCATCTCAATCCCCTGCTACACTGCATTATTGCATCTATATTGGTGTTTGCATTCTACTGTTGCTATATCCATTTCATATCCATCTATTGTCATACGTCCATTTTTGCTGCAAATGGTACTATTCATCATTTTCACTATACTCCACACACCCCCAATGTATGCTAAGCATCCTCACATCCTCGAATACACTCTTACATCCACCTTGTCACCTGCATTCATGACATGCCCCCAGCATCACTATTTCACCCATTATATCCCTTGTGGCTGCTGTAAAAACTTATGAACATGTTGAGAATAGCAGGAGGCTTGTTGAGGGTTGAGATCAAACATATCCAGCAATTGAGCTGCCAAGATATATAGTTATGAGTAATGAAATCAAATGTAGTGGTAACGATAAAGATATTTCTGATAATATCTGAACAATTTTATCTTGACAAATGCAGCAATTCAGAAGACAACAGTTTCGGTGGGGATATTGCAAAATACGAAGGCAACGATGTTGCACTTTCTGTATTTTTGATTTATTCATTTTTTTTTTAATTAGCTGATGTTGTCTATTAGTTTTAAGCGTTGACAAGATGACTCAAGTGTATATTATAAATCCCAAAGTTCCATTCATCATGAGTCATTTTTATTGTTGCCATTTTGGAATTAGCACAGGAGGGAGATGTGATAATATGAGATTGGGGGAGCGAAGTTGAGGACCACGCCATCTGAGTGAGAATAAGAGTTGAGATGAGCTTGAAACAAACATGGCTAGTCGTATGACCAATTTTCTCAGAAAAAGAGTATTCCCAGATAAGAATCATGAATTTACACTATCTTCCTTTCAATTCTTTTTTTTATGTAGCATTCATTTTTTTGACACTTGAATCTGGAACTGATGGTATGATGTCTGCTAAACCTTCTCTCTTGCAATTCATTTAGTAATATACATGCCTCATTGGGATCAATGCATTATCAGGAGATGATATCTGCACCCATTTTTCTCATTCCACTGCGTTTACCATGGTCTAAATTGACATTTTGTTCCACCATTTAACACGTATACAGCCTTTCACTCAATGCTCAGCACCTTGCTGTGTTTTCATAGTGGTTCATAATGAACCACTGTGACTTCTTTTCCTCTATGGTAGTTCAACAATGAACTACCATAGTGGCTGTGTTTTTTTTCAGTGATTCTCAATGAACCACCGTGTCTCCTTTTCCTTTATGCTAGTTCAATAATGAACTACCATAACTGTTATATTTTCACAGTGGTTCACATTGAACCACTGTGTCCCCTTTCCTCTATGGTAGTTCATCAAAAACTACCATAGCTGCCATATTTCACAATGGTTCACAATGAACCACCTGTCCCTTCTTTCCTATGGTGGATCATTATTTATCTTGGACCATCCTGGTTCTTGACTTCATCCATTGTATATGCCTTTTCCATTCAGCATAAACATAGCATCTGGTATTAGAATCAACACATTCATATACAATTTTGCTCTCAACAAAGTGTTTTCTCCTGCATTATGCTAACTCTTTTCTTTGCAGGGAAGTCATGGAAAATCATCTCGGATTAGAGAAGTTGTTTCAAAATTCAGTTTCAAAGATTGTAATAATTAGATCTTTAATGAGAATTTGTATCTCATGTTTTAGATAGAATGAATGAGCATGTAAATATCAGGAATTATCCATTGTCATATCATTCTTCCCTTTTGTTTCAAATTCTCACAATGGAGAAACACGAATGGCACAAACAGCATTTCATAAGAGGTAATAAATTCTAAGTCGATGATTTACATCAATGGCCATAGTCAGGATGTAAACAAAACTTAGGATTTTTATCTTTTATAAAATACCATTGGATCCACACTGGATCCTCTTCAAAAATCATCATATTTTCAAATATTTCCTCCTTTTATTAGAGTTTAACTTAAAATTGGCTCAAAATATATATCAATGGCCATAGTCAGGGTATATTGAGAGTTAATTTCATTTTAAACTCTATAAAAGCAAAAAAATATGTTTTATTCTTCACCTGAATTTAAATATAGATTATTATATAATACATTCAATGACCATAGTCAAGGATGTATTATATCTTCAATCTTATCTTAAATTCATTTAAAGAATGAAATAGCTTTTCAAAAATCCAATTTCAAAAATTTAAATTCATTCATCATTTAGGATAGAATTGCATCATATTTCCGAACTTTCCTCTTCAAAAACTCCAAGTAATGTAAATACTTTCTTCAAATCTATCTTCAATCCTCATCAAATCCAATTCATTCTTTCAATTTTCAAAATTTCATTCCATTTTTTTTTATCTCAAAGTCCAATTTAAACTTAAAAATTTCAAATTCATTTTATATTCAAAATTTCCAATTTAAATCAGATTTCAAAGTTCAAGTTTGACTTTGAAATTTTAAATTCATTTTATATTCAGAAATTCCAATTCAAAACAGATTTCAAAGTTCAATTTAACTTTGAAAATTCATTTTATATTCAAAACTCCCATCAAATTCAAAGTTCAATCTAACTTTGAGATCCTTGATTCATTTTCTAAATTCCAAATTCAAAGCTCCAAAATCAAAGTCCAATTTGACTTTGAAATTCATTTATTCTCAAATCAAGTCTGGAATTCCAACTCCAAAGTTAGATCCAAATTACATCTCGGATTCCAGATTTTTGGATCCAATTTCCATTTAGGATTCTAGAATCCATAATCCAACTTCACTTTGGATCTTAGACATCAGATCCAAATCCATTCTAGGATCCAGAACCCAATTCTACATTTGGATCTCAGACTTCAGATCCAATTCCATTCTAGGATCCAAAACCCAATTTTATATTTGGATCTCAGACTTCAGATCCATTCCATTTTAGGATCCAGAACCCAAGTCCATCTTGGATTTCAAATCTCGGAGCCAATTTTGTTTAGGATCCGGAATCCAATTCCAATTCTAGATTTCAATTCCATTTTCGGATCTAATCTGAATCTCTTAAATCTATTTCTATTCTTAAATACCATTTGATTTCTCAGTTCCTTTCCAATTTCAAACTTCAAAATCTAAATTCAATTCCATCTCAAATATTTCATTTCCTTTCCTAAATTCAAATTCAAAATTCAAAGTCCATTTCCGACTTTGAAACTTCATTTCCTTTCATTTCAAAACTTCGAATCATTCTTTCTCAAAATCAAGATTTATTCTTCCAAACTCTGATTTACTTCAAAGGCTTAGAACTTCTCTGATCTATCTCAAGTTCTAAAGTTAGATTCAATCATTTCTTCACTGCTTTACCAAGTTCATCTCAGAATACTTGGAAATTTTCAAAACATCTTTTAAAAGGAGCATACATTCTTGCATTGCACAAGCATGATTCATTGTGCATTTAGAGTTAGAATAAATTCTTAGATTATATTTAGGCAAAGCAAAAGGCACAGATTCGATCCTTGGTTCGATTACCCCTGGTAAAGGTGCTAGGACCGGTCGAACCTCGTACCGACGAGCGAATCCCGTCTCTCCATTTTTCCCGCAATATTTTCAAAACGGAGGCGAGTAATTTTCTAAATATTTTTCAAATCAAGGTCAAGTGAAAACCCGCAAAAGAGTTCCTCTTTTTCTCTTTTCTTTCTTTTTTTTCTTCTCTCCTCTCTTTCTTTTCTTTCTTTTGTTCTTCTCCCTTCAAAAAGGAGGAGAATGGAGGTCAGAAAAGGAAAAGAGAGAAGGAAGAGAGAGAAACCACAAGAGAGGAAAAATTTTGCGATGATCACACAGACCCGTCAGCTTTCAGTGTCCATGGCAGCTTGTGATCATCGCAAAATTTTTCCTCTCTCTCTTGTGGTTTCTCTCTCTTCCTTCTCTTTTCCTTTTCTAACCTCTATTTTCCTCCTTTTTGAAGGGAGAAGAATAAAAGAAAGAAAAGAAAGAGAGAAGAGAAAAGAAAGAAAGAGAGAAGAGGAACTCTTTTGCGGGTTTTGACTTGACCTTTATTTGAAAAATATTTAGAAAATAACTCGCCTCCGTTTTGAAAATTTGCGGGAAAATGGGGAGACGGGATTCGCTCGTCGGTACGAGGTTCGACCGTTCCTGGCGCTTTTACCAGGGGTAATCGAACCAAGGATCGAATCTATGCCTTTTTGCTTTGCCTAAATATAATCTAAGAATTTATGCTAACTCTAAATGCACAAAGAATCATACTTGTGCAATGCAAGGATGTATGCTCTTTTGAAAAGAATGTTTTGGAAATTTCCAAGTATTCTGAGATGAATTTGATAAGAGAGTGAAGAAATGATTGAATCTAACTTTAGAACTTGAGATAGATCAGAGAAGTTCTAAGTCTTTGAGGTAAATCAGATTTGGAAAAATAAATTTTTGACTTTGAGAGAAAATGATTTGAAGCTTTGAAATAAAAGGAAATGAAGTTTCAAAGTCAGAAATGGACTTTGAATTTAATCATGGATTTAGGAGAAGATGAAATTTTGAAGTGACATTAAATTTTGAATCTTAGAATGGATCTGAGAAAATGGCATTAAAAAATAGAAATGGATTTAGAAGATTCAGATTAGATCCGAAAATGGAATTTGGATTCGAATTCTAGACTTGGGAATGTAATTGGATTCTGGATCCTCAAATGGAATTGGATCTGAAGTCTGAGATCCAAAGTAAAATTGAGTTCTGGATCCTAAAATGGAATTGGATCTGAAGTCTGAGATCCAAAGTAGAATTGGGTTCTGACCCTAGAATGGATTTTGGATCTAAGGTCTGAGATCCAATGTAGAGTTGGACTCTGGACCCTAAGATGGATTTTGGATCTGAAGTTTGAGATCCAAAGTAGAATTGGGTTCTGGATCCTAAGTGGATTGTGGATCTGAAGCCTGAGATCTAAAATAGAATTCGATTCTGGATCCTAAAGGGGGAATTGGATCTAAAGTCTGAGATCCGATATGAATGTTGAATCCTGGATCCTAAAATGGATTTGGAGTTTGTTAAATTCAGAAGATGACTTAAGAACTTCTAAGTTTGAATTGAACTTGAAAAATGAAATTTAGAATTTGACCCTTGAATATACAAATGAATTTCAAAGTCGAATTAGACCTTGAATTTGAAGTTTGAATTTGGAATCAGAAGATGAATTAGAAAACTTCAAAGTTTTAAATTGAACTTTGAATTTGATTGGAGTTTTGAATATAAAATGAATTTGGAATTTCAAAGTCAAATTGAACTTTGAAATCTGATTTGAATTTGAATATAAAAATGACTTTGAAATCTCAAAGTTAAATTGAACTTTGAGATTTTGAAAATGAAATTGAATTTGAAATTGGATTTTATAAGCATAGATTGAGGAAGATATTTACATCACTTGGAGTTTTTGAAAAAGAGAATTTTGAAAATATGCTGCAGTTCTATCCTAAGTGATGAATGAATTTAAAGAATTTGAAATTGGATTTTGAAAAGCTATTTCATTCTTTGGATGAATTAAAATAAGATTGAAGATATAATACATCCTTGACTATGGTCATTGAATGTATTATATAATAATCTATATTTAGATTCAGGTGAAGAATGAAACATATTTGGTGCTTTTATAGAATTTAAAATGAAATTAACTCTCAATATACCCTGACTATGGCCATTGGTATATATTTTGAATTAATTTTAAGTTAAATTCTGAAAAAAGAAGGTAATATTTGAAAAATATGATGATTTTTGAAGAGGATCCAGTGTGGATCAGTGTTATTTCATAAAAGATAAAAATCCTAAGTCTTGTTTACATCCCGACTATGGTCGTTGATGTAAATCATCAACTTAGGATTAATTACCTTTCATGAAATGGTGCACGTGCCATTCGTGTTGCCATTTGTGAGACTTTGAGAAATAAAGACAAAATGCATGAAGAACAAGTAATTCATGATATTTACAATGCTCATTCATTCTATCTAAAACTGGAAATATAAATTCTCATTTAAAATCTAACTATTTACAATCTTTGAACGAAACTTGAAATTGAAATTAACACTCCTAAATTAAGAGAATACCATTTGCCACCTATTCCCTGCAAAATCTAAGTTAATACAGGATGGAAGATACATAGAGAAAACAATTTACCAAAAAGACACCATATTGAGCTTAAAGGCAATTGATGAGATATTCATGCCTGTATTTCATACTAATGAGAAATGTAATGTAGATGACAAATTTCATATTGGAATCCTGTATTTAAATGAGTATATACATGTAGTATCTAAAATAATGATGAACCTGAAGTAAGTTTGTCATGGCTGACCTGTTTTGGAATATTATCTAAGTGTAAATGAAATGCTGGAATGATGCCCCTGAGCTAACAGAAAATTTTATGACTAATGGGTGGTATGTACTAGTGGTGCTTATACAGAAATGATGTATATACAACAGAGAGCACACAGATTATAACCTGAATGTTGCAACAGTGAAAACAGGAAGCTGGAAATGCAAGTGATGTGGGTATGGGCTGTGAAGAGGTGTAGTTGTGGCAACAGGTGGTTGAGGCAAGGGAATAAGTTTGCAGCGAATAGCTGTTGTAGGTGACTTGTAATAGGAAAAGGGTCGGGTATGGAGGCAGGTGTAGGCTAACAAACGAATGCATATGTAATACCCCAAATGGTATGCTACGAAAAGGGAGTAGGTTGCTGTAAGAAGGTGACAGTAATGACATGTTGTGAGAAACGGTGTCATTTGCAGTAAAATGGCATATGCACAGCATTTATGGAGTGGCATGGATAGATGGTGGTGTATAGTGAAGATAAATTAGTAACTGGAAGGTACAAAGGTGTGAAATACTGTGAAGGAGGATTGTGAAGAAGCTATGGCTTGTGAATGTGGGTATATGCAAGCGATGTTTGCAGAAGGTAGGCTGGGGAATAGGTATGGAGGTAATGATATGGAGGGGCTGAAGGAAGGGATAACGCTATTGGCAGACTGGTAAGGTGTTGCTGGAAGGTAAATAGGTGGTGAGGATAAGGTTACAACCATGCAGGTTATTGCTGTAAGTGAAAGACTTTACAGTAGTGATCAACATTGCTGTAATGAATAGCACATTTTACAGCAATGTTGATCGTTGCTGTAAGTAACAGCATATTAGGAAGTCACACATTGATAGACATGTGTGGCCTGTGCAGATGATTCAACAAAGATAGGTGCTGGGTGTATTACAAGTGACCAAAGGATGAAAACGATGGGGATAGGATCCTACAATGTGGCCATGTACTGTTAATGGGACATAGATGATGCCGTGGGTTAACATATAGGTGGGAAAGATACTCAATAGTGTTGAAAACAGTAGGGCGTGAACAATGCTGTGCAGAGATTGACAAGGCTGATTGCGGCAGTACTATCATATGTGCTGGAAGGGGAGTTGGTGAGGATAAGCACAACAGATATTGCTGTGGCTTGTACTATTGAATAGTGCAGAGTGACATAGTGCTGCCGGAGATGATGGAGGTTATGCACATGGCAATGTGCTGGGCAATGGGGTTTTATGAATGGATATATATATGAATACAGGGTTAGGTGAGGTTGAATACTTACATCAGTGAACAGTATATAATGTAACAGAGTGGAGGAGATACTGGGTTGATGTAACATCAACCTGTGTACTGCGGCAAATGGAGTAGTTGTGAAGGGGTGATGACAATGTACTAAAAATGGAGATGCAATGATGCATGGAAGAGGGCAGTGCACAAAGATGGACTGATATGGAACTAAAAAAAAAATGTGTACAAGGTCAATAAATAAAGGTAATCCAAGCATATCTGAAGTGTATTGAAGAAAAATGGACTGCAGACAGCAAAGACATTACATAGCAGAGATGTTAAAAAGAAAACATATATATCAAAAGGAAACATCAAAACAACCAAAACAAAAAGAATATGAATTGATCATGCTGCGGCAAAACATAGTTGCTATCTATCAGATGAACCACTTTCAAGATGAAAGATCTGAGGACACACCTGATGCTTGAGCCCCTCCGTGGTCAGACAAACATTGAAAACACGTCTCAAGAAGCTGATATTTCACTGGTGGCAGTGAAGACATGCCCAACAAGCTATATTGAGAAGTAAAGCAACAGGTTCGATCAAAGAATAGATTTGCTGGAATTTGAATAGGATTAGGCTAAGCTCTATTTTTCTGCAGAGCAATTGATCAACTTTCAGGGATTACCACAAAACAAAATCAGGTATCTAAAATGATCGAAAATAGAAGAACCATACTAATATTTCCAAATACATTAAATGTTATCAGTACATGAAAGAAAAGAAAAGAAAAAATGATACACAATACTGAATATGGAAGATGGTATATGTACATCTAGTGAAATAAGGAAAAACAAAAAAGTGCAGAGAGATAGAGACGTGGGTTTAACTTCAGAATTGAAAACCTCAAAATACACGTACCTTCAAAGCCGGACAAAACAGGTTTGAACAACATTTTTTTTTTATTGGCGCCCATGCCTTGGCTATACTTTCTAGGAGCTTGATGGCAGGGGATATCGGGATAGTGATATATGTTATGTTGGTCTCATTTGCCAGAATCTCCTTTCAGGGATTATAATATCATAACAAACACATTTATTTGGAAGATTAACGCACTGTAGCCAAGCTTCCTCCACCAATAACAATATTGATTTTCAAAATGACACCGGTTTTCAATTTGTACATGGCAACATATCAATAATGTGAGTCATGATGCTATACATATGCAGAATGGTGTTAAATGTTGGGGGAACACCCTAAACACGACTGAACTATGATGTGGATGGGATTGGTTTTTTTTTTAGCATGCCTTTGCCTGCCGATACTGGATGAAACATAACTGCATTAACTCATATATAGAATCTGACGCTCCATGGTAGAGACAAAAACTGTCATCTGATAGTGCAGTATCCACAGGCTAGAACGTTGGAGCATTGAATACTGAAACGAGTGAAAAGGCAACACCGAATGCCTTTACTATGGTATACCATGACTTGGATTCAAGGAGGCGTTGAAAAAAAAAAAAAGGTTTACAATGTCGCTAGTCAATGTATTAACAGGAATGATATTGATATGGCTATGATGAAACAAACTTCGATAGCAGCAAAATACCCATAATGAGGTGTTGGAAACCAAATAACTCAGAAGAAGAGATTGAAAACATGAAAAGCGATAGTAAAATGATAACTAAAGGGGGATAGATCATGTCCTCTTGGGGAAATTCAAAAGAAACGCAAAACCAGCAAGATGATTATGACCATCAGAAAACTAGGGATCAGGGAATCGATTGAGGCTTTTCACGAGATGGACCTGATCTGATGTCGAATCAGACCGGATATCTCTTTTTGTGAGTCATAGCCAGATGCAAGATGATGGCGAATTTCAGTTGAAATTATAAAAGAAATGTTAATTTATCGAAACATAGAGCATAGATATGAAATTACACAATGAAAAAAAGAAAAAAAAGAAAAGAAAGACAAAAAATGTGGGAGTTCTAAGACTCCATTGATATTACACGGACGTAGATCGATATTGCCATAGGCAATCCGATGCTACCGGATGTGCCTTAAGTATATGAAAAACTAAAAAAAAAAAAAAAAAACAAAAGAAGGAAGAGGGGTACTAACTTGACAAACGAATTCCTGGAGGAGGGATGTATACGAAGGGCACCTTTTCAGAGCATTGTCGTCAGGGAGATAGAGAGCTCCTCCGCCCGGAGTGGTGAAGGCAGATGCTTTTGATTCTTGATCCCCAGGGAATACTCCTCCGCTGAAGAGGAAGAGAACGAGGATTAGGTCAACAGAGTTGGGGAGGAATCGGATGCAATGGAGAGGTGAGAGCGGATCCTGAAGGAGAAGAGGGGTGCTTGGGTGATAACGGGTGACCTTTAGGGTTTCTTGAAGGTGATTTATGTAGAGGGTGGAGGATCCTTCTGGAAAGGGGGACCCTGCGGCTGATGGAGGCATGAAGGAGAATCCGGTGGTTGAAGATGAGGGGTTGAGGGAAGAAGGAGTTGTTGAAGATGGAGGGTAGGCAAGAGAGAGGGGAAGTGCGCGGGAGTGATCTGTTGTGGATTTTCCAAATTTCCAAAAGAAGGCCCCCTTTAAAAGATTTTTTTTGTAAAAAGAGTGGTTCAAGAGAGGTTTTTGGCAAAAATTCAATTTTTCAAGTTTTAAAACCTTTTGCTTTCCCCAATTTTTTCGATTTTTGCATCATTTTCCATTTTTTGTAGTTTTGTAGTAGAAAACTAAGATTTTAAAAGAAAACTAAGTTTTAAACACTAATTTTTTGTATTTTTCTGAGAAATATTTACAAAAGTATTTTTCTGAGAATTTCTGACTGTTTCGGGGAAATTTCTTCAGAAGAATGGGTTTTGACCCAGGTTTTGAGAAAATGTTCGAGTTTTGACACTCGAAACGAGAAATACAATGTGATGGATCCAAACGGATGTCGAATGGATTATCCGAGCTATTTAAAAACTATTTTTGGTATTTTCTGTAATTTAAAATTTGAACAAGGAGACAGATTTGGATCTGGACAATGGATCCAGATCCGAAATCAATTTAAACATATAAAATGATTTTAATTTCGATAAAACTTGAGAAATGAACTGGAATTTAGATTTAAAATGACTTATTTACTCAAAAAATGAATTTAGGGGCAAAAGGGGAATATTTAAAAGATTTTGAAAAATTTGGGGTGTTCACAGATGCCCCTCTTTGCTACTAAGCCGGTTGAAAGCCGAGATTAGTGGCAAAGAAAACACTCCAAATTTTGAAAAATGCCCCAGTCAGTAGATCTAAACTGGGTGTGGAAGAATTTGATTTAAAAGACATGTTTTTCAAATTTAAAACTTTATCCTTGAATGGTTTGGGAAGACGAAATCCTCAAAAATGATATGATTGAGTAAAGAATGAGGAAATCGTGATGGGACAGGAGAGATACTTCAACTGAATGGGGTAACTCTCCCGGAATGTGAGAGATGAAAAATAAGGAGATGTGAGACAAAAATGAATGAGGAATAAGGTAACAGGAGGCGAATCTTTCGATGGGGTAAAAGATGAATAAGGCGAACCTTTTATCAAAAAAGATGAATCTCTTGTCAAGGCAAAAAGATGGAAGAGGGAAAATCCTTTGGACAGGAGAAGGTAAAAGCAAAATATGAAGATGGCGATGAAGATGGCAATCCTTTTAGCAAGGAGAAGGCAAGATGTGAAATATAAAGAAGGCAAACCTTTTGGTAAGGAGAAGGCAAAATATAAAATATGAAGAAGGCAATCCTTTTGGTAAGGAGAAGGCAAAATGTAAGATATCAAGAAGGCGATCCTTTTGACAAGGAGAAGGCAAGTCTCTCGACAAAGCGAAAGACGAGGAAGGCGATCATTTAATCAAGGAGAAAGGCAAATCTTTTAACAACGCAAAAAGACAGGGAAGGCGATCCTTTTATCAAGGAGAAGGCGAGTCTTTCGACAAAGCGAAAGACGGAGAAGGCAATCCTTTCATCAAGGAGAAGGCGAGTCTTTCGACAGAGCGAAAAGACGAAGAAGGCAATCCTTTTTATCAAGGAGAAGCCGAGTCTCTCGACAAAGCGAAAGACGGAGAAGGCAATCCTTTTATCAAGGAGAAAGGCAAATCTTTCGACAACGCAAAAGACGGGGAAGGCGATCCTTTTAGAAAGGAGAAGGCGAGTCTCTCGACAAAGCGAAAGACGAAGAAGGCAATCCTTTTATCAAGGAGAAAGGCAAATCTTTCGACAACGCAAAAGACGGGGAAGGCGATCCTTTTATCAAGGAGAAGGCCAGTCTTTCGACAAAGCGAAAGACAGAGAAGGCAATCCTTTCATCAAGGAGAAGGTGAGTCTTTCGACAGAGCGAAAAGACGAAGAAGACAATCCTTTTTATCAAGAAGAAGGCAAGTCTCTCGACAAAGCGAAAGACGAGGAAGGCAATCCTTTCATCAAGGATAAGGCGAGTCTTTCGACAGAGCGAAAAGACGAAGAAGACAATCCTTTTTATCAAGGAGAAGGCGAGTCTCTCGACAAAGCGAAAGACGAGGAAGGCAACTCTTATGAAAGAGGAGAAGGCAACTCTTTCGACTATGCGAAAGAAGGAGAAGGCAACACCAAAATGTATCAAAACAGATGTCAAGTTCTTATTTCTTTATCAGGAAAGCTGGAAAATTTTGCCAAAATGATAAAATTTATAGTTGTTTTAAGGTATTTGAAGGTGAGCACTTTTGAAAAGATATTCCTCCCTCCACCTAGAGTATTACCCCCAACTAGGTTAACTCTATAGAATTCAGAATCAAAGCCAAATTTTTGTTGTTGGTTTTTCTTCAAGGATGCTATCAATTTCCTTGATATGAAAGGAGAGAAGATATTCTTAACTTCATAAAAGCAATTAAATGAAAAGATTTTGATAGAAGAATTTCACATAGGTAAAGAAGATTCTTTGCAGTTTGGGCAGTTTGATATCCTGGGCATTTTCCCATGATGATCTTTTTGCACTCTTTTGAGTCATGGGGCTTTTACATCATCCTTCATTTTGGAGATGTCCTGACTTTTCTCTCTTTTTCGGGGAAGGGTATGTCACAAACTCCTTCATCTTGGAGATGTTCTGATCCTTCATTTATCTCAGAGATTATATATGATGGTATTGACTCAAAGGTATTTAGATGATAGCTGGAATCAAATATCTTTTGGGGTTTGTTGGTAGGTCCATCACATCTGCCTTCATCTCGACGGTGATCCGAACTTTCTCTGGAAGGATCCGTCACAAACTCCGTCATCTTGGAGATGTTTCAAATCTTCTTTGGCTCTTGGGGTCTACTCGCTTAATTCGCCTTCATCTTGACGACAATTGAGAGATCCCTTTTGCGGATATTTGATTTGCAGCTTAGCTGACTTAAGGAGACATGAATTGGGTAGGTTCTTTTCAGACTGCCCAGGATATTTCCACTGTCTCACTACCAAAGAATAATCTTTAAGAATGTGCCATAGCTATGATCAATATCAGCTCATTTATGACTTTTCAGCATCATTGAATATTTCCTTTACCGGTCATGTCGAAGATTTTTCTTCATCCTCTTGGTTGACCAACAGAAAATTTGGAATTTGAGCCTTTCTTCACAAAAGTTTCACCCTTTTGGAAGGAATACTAAGGAGATTTGAGGAAATTCTTTATGTAATAAAAGTTTGAGATCAACAACTATTTTATGGCAATTTGGCAAGATATTCCTGAAATCCTTGATGACGAAACCTTTGCTTAACATCGAATTTTGATAATATCAGTGGGATTCTGGGGAAGAATCCAACATGAGGTTGAATTCTGAAGGTAAATGTGAATTTAAAGTTCTGAAGGTAAGCTTGATATAAAACTGGATTTTAAAGGTAAGCCTTTGAAAAAATATCTGAATCAGGACTCGGACTCTACAAGGAAAACAGAGAAATTTGAGTAAAAACTCGAATTTTCAAAGGAAAACTGGGAGGTTCGAGTCAGGGCTCGAATCTCAAAGGAAAACTTGAAAGTTCATTTATCAAAGGCAAGAAACTCGAGATAAAACTCAAATTTTCGAAGGACAGCAGGAAGGTTCGAGTTAGGGCTCGAATCTCAAAGGAAAACTTGAAAGTTCATTTATTGAAGGCAAGAAAACTCGAGACAAAACTCAAATTTTTGAAAGAAAGCAGGAAAGTTTCGAGTCAGGGCTCGAATCTTAAAGGAAAACTTGAAAATTCATTTATTGAAGGCAAGAAAACTTGAGACAAAACTCAAATTTTTGAAGGAAAGCAGGAAAAATTCGAGTCAGGGCTCGAATCAAAACTTTGAAGGTTTATTTATTGAAGGCAAGAAGACTTGAGATAAAACCTGAATGAAGGAAAAGTAGGAAAATTCAAGTCAGGGCTCGAATCTTAAAGGAAAACTTGGAAAATTCTTTTATTGAAGAAAACTCGAGATAAAACTCAAATTTTCGAAGGGAAGCAGGAAAATTCGAGTCAGGGCTCGAATCTTAAAGGAATACTTGAAAGTTTTTTTTAGATTTTTAAAGGAAAGAAGACTCGAGTTAAGACCCAAATCTTCAAAGGAAAGCTAGAAAATTCGAGTCAGAGCTCGAATCTTAGGGAAAGAATTGGAAGTTCGAGTCGAAACTTGAATCTTAAAGGAGAATTTGATGAGAAGGGATAGAAATTAATGGAAGATTGACAAAATTTGAGGAAAATTGAGGAAAGATTGTGACTTGAGGGCCAACTGATCGGTCAGCCAAACACTAGCACGAGTGCTAGGCTTACCTGTATGAATTTTTCAAAAATGCCCTAGTGTAAATACTGTGTTTTCTGATGGAGATTTAAAGAAAAAAGGGGGACACCGACATTCTTTAAGATACTTGAGATTTGAGCGAGAATGATTGTCGGTGTTTTCAGGATTTTCCCTTATCCTGAAGAGAAAATGGAATAGACATTTGATGAGAATTTAGAAAGGAATGATTCAGGTTTATCCCTTAACCTGAAAGAGAAGAAGAACAAAATTTATAAAAATGGAGAAGAAGAAAGGAAAGAAATTTTGAAAATTTATTTTGGAAAGAAACTCTCACAGGTAGCATTGTTGCTCCTATGAGGGGTTTCAGGATTATCCCTTTATCCTGATATTAAGAAATCTTAATGAAGGGAAATTGATATAAATCTAGAAAATCAATAAAGATCGGCAAAACTTGTATTTATGAAAGAATCCTCATAGGTAGCATTGTGGCTCCTATGAGGGGTTTCAGGATTATCCCTTATCCTGAATGGGAACACGAATAGAATTTGAGAAAATTTAATGAAGGGAAAAATCAATAAAGATTTAGAAAACTTGTATTTACAAAAGAATCCTCATAGGTAGCGTCATTGCTCCTATAAGGGGTCTCAGGATTTTCCCTTATCCTGAATGGGAACACCTCGGACAATGAGGGTCAGGTTTATCCCTTAACCTGAGCGGGAAATAAGAATAAAGGAAATACCTCATGGGAAAGAGGCATCAGGTTTATCCCTTAACCTGGAAGGGTACAAGAATTGATAAAATTTTAATGAAAATATTTGATAAACTTGATAAAACTTGATAAAATTGATATAAACTTGACAAAAATATGAATAAAATGAATGAAACTGATAAAAATATAAAATTTAACTGAAATTTTATAAGAGTTAAGAGGAAAAGGAGTTTTCTGATCCTGCCTGCATATGGGATCTTGAAAGGAAAATGTTCATTTAAAGGTAAGTGAAAAATCATTTTGGGAAGAAAATCTACCATAAGAAGAATGATCAGTGCGAGAACTGATCCTTCAAATCAAACACGAGAGATCATCATGAGGGTCAAATTTTGAAGGCAATGGTTTGAAAATATATTTTTTGAAGAAGAAGATCAACAATAGATCTGATTTCTAAAAACAACAGTTCGAAATTGATAATAAGATCAATACGAGGGTTGATCTTTGAAGGTAATGCTTAAAAAAAAAACAATCTTGGAAGGTAAGACCAACACAGGGTCGATTTTTGAATATAATGATTAAAAAAAAAACCCTTTTTGGAAGATAAGACCAATGCAAGGATTGATCTTTGAATATAATGGTTTTAAAAAACCAAACTTGGAAGACAAGACCAACACAGGGGTTGATCTTTGACTATAATGATTTTAAAATCAATTTTTGGAAGATGAGACCAATGCCAGGATTGATCTTTGAATATAACGTTTTGAAAAACCACTTTTGGAAAATATGATCAACACAAGATTTGAGACCTATTTTGGGAGATAAGACCAACACAAGGGTTGATCCTTCAATGCAATGGTTCAGAAACCTATTTTGGAAAACATGACCAACACGAGGGTTGATTTTCAATGCAATGGTTCGAAAACCTATTTTTGAAAACATGATCAACACGAGGGTTAATTTTTGACAAAGCTCGGACCGAAGAATATTTGAACTCTTTGGTCATAACGAAGACTTTTTGAAATTTCATGATTTTTGAAAAGGCCCTCATAGGTAATATCATTTCTCTCATGAGTGATGTCAGGATTGGTCCCGCATTCTGAAAAGAACAGGAATTTTAAATGTGATTTTAATAGAAGCTGATGAAGAGATTTTTGAAATATAGATTTTCAAAAGCAAATGCCCCTACGTAGCAGAGGAAGAAAGTATTGTGATTTTAGAGATATAGAGGAAAATTGACATTTCATTGATGGGCAAAAACTGATAACAAAGGACTAAAATATTTACAAATACTTTGACTAAAAGGTCACAAAAGGACTGGGCTGACTGGCCCCCTACAAGGTGACTGGCAAAAAAGGGGAGAAAAGTAGGAGAATTCTGGCATCTTCAGTCTTCTGAGTAGCCGGGGAGAGATTTGGTCATGACGGCTAGGTCATCTTCCTCTTCGTCTTCAACAAAGAGACTCTTGTCGACGCAATCCTGAACAATATTTTTGAAGACGAAGCAGTGATCGGTGTCATGCCCCACTGCTCGATGAAACTTGCAGAACTGATTTGTGAACCTTCCCATGACCGTGGGAGGATCCGCGACTTTCGGGAGTTTAACCAATCCTTTGGCCAGCATGAATTCAAGGGCTTCTTTGAGCGTTTGCTTCAGAGGAGTGAACTCACGATCATTACTCCAACCTTCGCGCTTTATCTTTTCTTTCTGTGGGAAGTTAGACTGAGACGACTTGTTATTTTGCTTGGAAGACTTTTCCCTTTGAGCTGCGCCGTGGTTCTGACCATTCTTGCTGTCATTTCTGTTTCTTCCGCTGTTATCAAGATTATTGCTAGAGGTATCAGCTTCATGAGTGAACTGCGCTTTCTTTTTCTGGTCTTGGATATTTTTGGCGAGAGGCATGCCCTCGTAAAGCCCACTTTCTATTCCTGCTTCGAGCCATTCGGCTCGCTCAATTAATTTGATAAAGGATTTTGCTGGAGAAGTGGTAATGAGGCTTCTCAGAGGCTGAGAGAAATTGCTGAGGATTATTTGCAATGCATGCTCCTCTGGAATGGGAACTTTCATCTTGTTGCAGGTACTTCTCCACCTGTGGATGAATTTTCCTGCTCTTTCAGTCTCATTCTGCTTTAAATTGTAAAGGTGATTGAGCGTAGGTGAAACCTCAGTATTGAACAGGAAGCGCTCAATGAACAGATTGACTACTTTATCGAACTCTCGTAGTTCGATAGGATTGATGTGGTCCGCATACCACCTGGTTGCTATACCCTCCAGACTGCGGGGAAAGCAAATGAACAGAGCCCTATTATCTTTCCTGAAACGACTGCACTATGCATAAAATGTGGCTAAGTGGGCTTTAGGGTTGCCAGTTCCATCAAATTTGAGAAACTTGCGAGGAAGATTCTTCAGGTTATCGTCCCCATCTAGACCATCGTAAAAATCTTCGCCAGTGTAGGTCTGCTTGCCCTTACCCTTGGCTTGAATGTCTTTAATTGCTCGATTCATCTCCTTCATTTGTTTACTCATCAGGTCCTCTGCTAGAGCCTCAGACTTGCATTTGTTGACGGATTCAGGCTCTTCTGCAGCTATTTTTATGGACTGCCTTGGAGGATTCTGTTTGTAGACAATCTGCTCTTCCTCTTCTGACTCTTCCTCGACTGACTCCGATTCCTCAGAAGTAGTGTCTGGCTGTACCTTTTTCCTGATGATTCTGACTTGCTTTTTCACAGGCTTCTTCTTCAGCTTGCTTTTAGGAACTGCCTCTTTCAGCTTGGCCTCGGCTTGCTCTGACATCATCCTTGCCATCATCTTTTAGAACATGTCATACATAGCGGGGTCGATGTCATCTTTCTTGTTCTGACCCTATCCCCTGACTGATTTAGGAGAGCTCATCTCCTCCGCCTCACTGTTGCTGAGTTGAGGAACTGTTTCTTTTCCCCCTCTTGTCGTGACCATTTTTGAAATATCAGTGCTCTCTCTGTAGAGAAAAAGTGGAGGTTTTTAGACCAAAGAAGTTTTGATAAGAGGGAGGATTTAGGTTTGAAATCTAAACAATTGTATCCCATTACTAGGGATCAAGTCGCCACAAAATTTGTGACAATTGCGTTGTTTACTCTACGAGGGAGAGTAACTAACTAAAAATATGAAAAAGAAAATATTATTTTGAAAAGGATATCTCTTGACGAAAAGAGATTTTTATGAAAATATAAACAAGAATATAAAATCAGAAGAAAATAAGAGAATGAATGAAATTTTGAGGATGAATGGTAAAGATTTAAAATTTTAAGAACTTGCAGGCAGGATCAGAAGAATTTGGGAGAATTTTAAAGGAAGAAGAAGAAGAGAAAGAATAATACACCTGGGTTTTAAACGGAGGAAATTTTGAAATATATACCCAGGGTTTTGGAAAATATAAGGAGGATATATATACGTAATATTATTCAATCACAGACATACAAGCAAGGATGCACAAACAGCACTCCCTAAAGCTGACTCTATATGCAATATTTGAAATGGCAAAATAGGATCTTAATCCTAACTCTAAGATTTATATCATCTGATTCCAATCAAGGTACGCCGATATACTCAAGCCGAAGCTCGAAGTACGTGGCATATAAGATATCTCTTCGGTTCTAAGGTAATAGCTTCCCAACATCCTTGAGCACCTACCGATATACCTCGGACTATGGCTCTTAGGTACGTGGTAGGGGGGCGCGAACCCAAATAAGTGGTCCAGTTGTGAGGCTCTCTCCCGAACTATGGTTCAGTGAGACAGCCCAGCAATGTGAAGACCAGGACAATATAGGTAGGAATGTTTTCAAAATATGATCAACAAGCAATAAAATCAGAAGGCTCTAATGCAAGTCCTAAAGAGATAGATTTAAATGAGAAGAAGCATACACTTGCATACATTGTTTGCATTCAATCTCTAAAATTGAGGAGAGTTGTATTTAAGACCTAAGTCTAATGTGAACATGGAATAATCTCCTCAATATGGTCCTACCAAACCATACTTAGATTCTATATGCAAAGATGTCAGCTTAGGACAGAGTCTAGGCTCCTAAGGTTTGCATGGAAAATGTAGCTGACATATGTTAGAATAAAGACTTAGATTATATAAATGCAAAGCAAAGGCATAGATTCAACTGGACGAAGACAAAGTCCCATCTCGGTCGCCAAAACTGTGATCATCGCAAAATTTTTCCTCTCTCTCTTGTGGTTTCTCTCTCTTTCTTCTCTTTTCCTTTTCTAACCTCTATTTTCCTCCTTTTTGAAGGGAGAAGAATAAAAGAAAGAGAGAAGAGAAAAGAAAGAAAGAGAGAAGAGGAACTCTTTTGCGGGTTTTCACTTGACCTTTATTTGAAAAATATTTAGAAAATAACTCGCCTCCGTTTTGAAAATTTGCGGGAAAATGGGGAGACGGGATTCGCTCGTCGGTACGAGGTTCGACCATTCCTGGCACCTTTACCAGGGGTAATCGAACCAAGGATCGAATCTATGCCTTTTTGCTTTGCCTAAATATAATCTAAGAATTTATTCTAACTCTAAATGCACAAAGAATCATACTTGTGCAATGCAAGGATGTATGCTCTTTTGAAAAGAATGTTTTGGAAATTTCCAAGTATTCTGAGATGAATTTGATAAGGGAGTGAAGAAATGATTGAATCTAACTTTAGAACTTGAGATAGATCAGAGAAGTTCTAAGTCTTTGAGGTAAATCAGATTTGGAAAAATAATTTTTTGACTTTGAGAGAGAATGATTTGAAGCTTTGAAATAAAAGGAAATGAAGTTTCAAAGTCAGAAATGGACTTTGAATTTAATCATGGATTTAGGAGAAGATGAAATTTTGAAGTGACATTAAATTTTGAATCTTAGAATGGATCTGAGAAAATGGCATTAAAAAATAGAAATGGATTTAGAAGATTCAGATTAGATCCGAAAATGGAATTTGGATTCAAATTCTAGACTTGGGAATGTAATTGGATTCTGGATCCTTAAATGGAATTGGATCTGAAGTCTGAGATCCAAAGTAAAATTGAGTTCTGGATCCTAAAATGGAATTGGATCTGAAGTCTGAGATCCAAAGTAGAATTGGAATCTGACCCTAGATAGGATTTTGGATCTAAGGTCTGAGATCCAATGTAGAGTTGGACTCTGGACCCTAAGATGGATTTTGGATCTGAAGTCTGAGATCCAAAGTAGAATTGGGTTATGGATCCTAAGTGGATTGTGGATCTGAAGCCTGAGATCTAAAATAGAATTGGATTCTGGATCCTAAAGGGGGAATTGGATCTGAAGTCTGAGATCCGATATGAATGTTGAATCCTGGATCCTAAAATGGATTTGGAGTTTGTTAAATTCAGAGGATGAATTAAGAACTTCTAAGTTTGAATTGAACTTGAAAAATGAAATTTAGAATTTGACCCTCGAATATACAAATGAATTTCAAAGTCGAATTAGACCTTGAATTTGAAGTTTGAATTTGGAATCAGAAGATGAATTAGAAAACTTCAAAGTTTTAAATTGAACTTTGAATTTGATTGGAGTTTTGAATATAAAATGAATTTGGAATTTCAAAGTCAATTTGAACTTTGAAATCTAATTTGAATTTGAATATAAAAATGACTTTGAAATCTCAAAGTTAAATTGAACTTTGAGATTTTGAAAATGAAATTGAATTTGAAATTGGATTTTATAAGAATAGATTGAGGAAGATATTTACATCACTTGGAGTTTTTGAAAAAGAGAATTTTGAAAATATGATGCAGTTCTATCCTAAGTGATGAATGAATTTAAAGAATTTGAAATTGGATTTTGAAAAGCTATTTCATTCTTTGGATGAATTAAAACAAGATTGAAGATATAATATATCCTTGACTATGGTCATTGAATGTATTATATAATAATCGATATTTAGATTCAAGTGAAGAATGAAACATATTTGGTGTTTTTATAGAATTTAAAATGAAATTAACTCTCAATATACCCTGACTATGGCCATTGGTATATATTTTGAATTAATTTTAAGTTAAATTCTGAAAAAAGAAGGTAATATTTGAAAAATATGATGATTTTTGAAGAGGATCCAGTGTGGATCAGTGTTATTTCATAAAAGATAAAAATCCTAAGTCTTGTTTACATCCCGACTATGGCCGTTGATGTAAATCATCAACTTAGGATTAATTACCTTTCATGAAATGGTGCACGTGCCATTCGTGTTGCCATTTGTGAGAATTTGAGAAATAAAGACAAAATGCATGAAGAACAAGTAATTCATGATATTTACAATGCTCATTCATTCTATCTAAAACTGGAAATATAAATTCTCATTTAAAATCTAACTATTTACAATCTTTGAACGAAACTTGAAATTGAAATTAACACTCCTAAATTAAGAGAATACCATTTGCCACCTATTCCCTGCAAAATCTAAGTTAATACAGGATGGAAGATACATAGAGAAAGCAATTTACCAAAAAGACACCATATTGAGCTTAAAGGCAATTGATGAGATATTCATGCCTGTATTTCATACTAATGAGAAATGTAATGTAGATGACAAATTTCATATTGGAATCCTGTATTTAAATGAGTATATACATGTAGTATCTAAAATAATGATGAACCTGAAGTAAGTTTGTCATGGCTGACCTGTTTTGGAATATTATCTAAGTGTAAATGAAATGCTGGAATGATGCCCCTGAGCTAACAGAAAATTTTATGACTAATGGGTGGTATGTACTAGTGGTGCTTATACAGAAATGATGTATATACAACAGAGAGCACACAGATTATAACCTGAATGTTGCAACAGTGAAAACAGGAAGCTGGAAATGCAAGTGATGTGGGTATGGGCTGTGAAGAGGTGTAGTTGTGGCAACAGGTGGTTGAGGCAAGGGAATAAGTTTGCAGCGAATAGCTGTTGTAGGTGACTTGTAATAGGAAAAGGGTCGGGTATGGAGGCAGGTGTAGGCTAACAAACGAATGCATATGTAATACCCCAAATGGTATGCTACGAAAAGGGAGTAGGTTGCTGTAAGAAGGTGACAGTAATGACATGTTGTGAGAAACGGTGTCATTTGCAGTAAAATGGCATATGCACAACATTTATGGAGTGGCATGGATAGATGGTGGTGTATAGTGAAGATAAATTAGTAACTGGATGGTACAAAGGTGTGAAAAACTGTGAAGGAGGATTGTGAAGAAGCTATGGCTTGTGAATGTGGGTATATGCAAGCGATGTTTGCAGAAGGTAGGCTGGGGAATAGGTATGGAGGTAATGATATAGAGGGGCTGAAGGAAGGGATAACGCTATTGGCAGACTGGTAAGGTGTCACTGGAAGGTAAATAGGTGGTGAGGATAAGGTTACAACCATGCAGGTTATTGCTGTAAGTGAAAGACTTTACAGTAGTGATCAGCATTGCTGTAATGAATAGCACATTTTACAGCAATGCTTAACAGCATATGAGGAAGTCACACATTGATAGACATGTGTGGCCTGTGCAGATGATTCAACAAAGATAGGTGTTGGGTGTATTACAAGTGACCAAAGGATGAAAACGATGGGGATAGGATCCTGCAATGTGGCCATGTACTGTTAATGGGACATAGATGATGCCGTGGGTTAACATATAGGTGGAAAAGATACTCAATAGTGTTGAAAATAGTAGGTCGTGAACAATGCTGTGCAGAGATTGACAAGGCTGATTGCGGCAGTACTATCATATGTGCTGGAAGGGGAGTTGGTGAGGATAAGCACAACAGATATTGCTGTGGCTTGTACTATTGAATAGTGCAGAGTGACATAGTGCTGCCAGAGATGATGGAGGTTATGTGCTGGGCAATGTGCTGGGCAATGGGGTTTTATGAATGAATATATATGAATACAGGGTTAGGTGAGGTTGAATACTTACATCAGTGAACAGTATATAATGTAACAGAGTGGAAAAGATACTGGGTTGATGTAACATCAACCTGTGTACTGCGGCAAATGCAGTAGTTGTGAAGGGGTGATGACAATGTACTAAAAATGGAGACGCAATGATGCATGGAAGAGGGCAGTGCACAAAGATGGACTGATATGGAACTAAAAAAAAAATGTGTACAAGGTCAATAAATAAAGGTAATCCAAGCATATCTGAAGTGTATTGAAGAAAAATGAACTGCAGACAGCAAAGACATTACATAGCAGAGATGTTAAAAAGAAAACATATATATCAAAAGGAAACATCAAAACAACCAAAACAAAAAGAATATGAATTGATCATGCTGCGGCAAAACATAGTTGCTATCTATCAGATGAACCACTTTCAAGATGAAAGATCTGAGGACACACCTAATGCTTGAGCCCCTCTGTGGTCAGACAAACATTGAAAACACGTCTAAAGAAGCTGATATTTCACTGGTGGTAGTGAAGACATGCCCAACAAGCTATATTGAGAAGTAAAGCAACAAGTTCGATCAAAGAATAGATTTGCTGGAATTTGAATAGGATTAGGCTAAGATCTATTTTTCTGCAGAGCAATTGATCAACTTTCAGGGATTACCACAGAACAAAATCAGGTATCTAAAATGATCGAAAATAGAAGAACCATACTAATATTTCCAAATACATTAAATGTTATCAGTACATGAAAAAAAAAAAATGATACACAATACTAAATATGGAAGATGGTATATGTATATCTAGTGAAATAAGGAAAAAAAAAAAGTGCAGAGAGATAGAGACATGGGTTTAACTTCAGAATTGAAAACCTCAAAATACACGTACCTTCAAAGTCGGACAAAACAGGTTTGAACAACATTTTTTTTTTATTGGCGCCCATGCCTTGGCTATACTTTCTAGGAGCTTGATGGCAGGGGATATCGGGATAGTGATATCTGTTATGTTGGTCTCATTTGCCAGAATCTCCTTTCAGGGATTATAATATCATAACAAACACATTTATTTGGAAGATTAACGCACTGTAGCCAAGCTTCCTCCACCAATAACAGTATTGATTTTCAAAATGACACCGGTTTTCAATTTGTACATGGCAACATATCAATAATGTGAGTCATGATGCTATACATATGCAGAATGGTGTTAAATGTTGGGGGAACACCGTAAACACGACTGAACTATGATGTGGATGGGATCATTTTTTTTTTAGCATGCCCTTGCCTGTCGATACTGGATGAAACATAACTGCATTAACTCACATATAGAATCTGACGCTCCATGGTAGAGACAAAAACTGTCATCTGATAGTGCAATATCCACAGGCTAGAACGTTGGAGCATTGAATACTGAAACGAGTGAAAAGGCAACACCGAATGCCTTTACTATGGTATACCATGACTTGGATTCAGGGAGGCGTTGAGAAAAAAAAAAGGTTTACAATGTCGCTAGTCAATGTATTAACAGGAATGATATTGATATGGCTATGATGAAACAAACTTCGATAGCAGCAAAATACCCATAATGAGGTGCTGGAAACCAAATAACTCAGAAGAAGAGATTGAAAACATGAAAAGCGATAGTAAAATGATAACTAAAGGGGGATAGATCATGTCCTCTTGGGGAAATTCAAAAGAAACGCAAAACCAGCAAGATGATTATGACCATCAGAAAACTAGGGATCAGGGAATCGATTGAGGCTTTTCACGAGATGGACCTGATCTGATGTCGAATCAGACCGGATATCTCTTTTTGTGAGTCATATCCAGATGCAAGATGATGGCGAATTTCAGTTAAAATTATAAAAGAAATGTTAATTTATCGAAACATAGAGCATAGATATGAAATTACACAATGAAAAAAAGATAAAAAAAGAAAAGAAAGACAGAAAATGTGGGAGTTCTAAGACTCCATTGATATTACACGGACGTAGATCGATATTGCCATAGGCAATCCGATGCTACCGGATGTGCCTTAAGTATATGAAAAACTAAAAAAAAAAAAAAAAACAAAAGAAGGAAGAGGGGTACTCACTTGACAAACGAATTCCTGGAGGAGGGATGTATACGAAGGGCACCTTTTCAGAGCATTGTCGTCAGGGAGATAGAGAGCTCCTTCGCCCGGAGTGGTGAAGGCAGATGCTTTTGATTCTTGATCCCTTGGGAATACTCCTTCGCCGAAGAGGAAGAGAACGAGGATTAGGTCAACAGAGTTGGGGAGGAATCGGATGCAATGGAGAGGTGAGAGCGGATCCTGAAGGAGAAGAGGGGTGCTGGGGTGATAACGGGTGACCTTTAGGGTTTCTTGAAGGTGGTTTATGTAGAGGGTGGAGGAACCTTCTGGAAAGGGGGAGCCTGCGGCTGATGGAGGCATGAAGGAGAATCCGGTGGTTGAAGATGAGGGGTTGAGGGAAGAAGGAGTTGTTGAAGATGGAGGGTAGGCAAGAGAGAGGGGAAGTGCGCGGGAGTGATCTGTTGTGGATTTTCCAAATTTCCAAAAGAAGGCCCCCTTTGAAAGAATTTTTTTGTAAAAAGAGTGGTTCAAGAGAGGTTTTTGGCAAAAATTCAATTTTTCAAGTTTTAAAACCTTTTGCTTTCCCCAATTTTTTTGATTTTTGCATCATTTTCCATTTTTTGTAGTTTTGTAGTAGAAAACTAAGATTTTAAAAGAAAACTAAGTTTTAAACACTAATTTTTTGTATTTTTCTGAGAAATATTTACAAAAGTATTTTTCTGAGAATATCTGACCGTTTCGGGGAAATTTCTTCACAAGAATGGGTTTTGACCCAGGTTTTGAGAAAATGTTCGAGTTTTGACACTCGAAACGAGAAATACATTGTGATGGATCCAAACAGATGTCGAATGGACTATCCGAGCTATTTAAAAACTATTTTTGGTATTTTCTGTAATTTAAAATTTGAACAAGGAGACTCAGATTTGGATCTGGACAATGGATCCAGATTCGAAATCAATTTAAACATATAAAATGATTTTAATTTCGATAAAACTTGAGAAATGAACTGGAATTTAGATTTAAAATGACTTATTAACTCAAAAAATGAATTTAGGGGAATAAGGGGAATATTTAAAAGATTTTGAAAAATTTGGGGTGTTCACACAGCTCTAGCCTTTCTCTATAGAGGCTTAGCTCGTTTCGCCCTCGGAGAGACCATTTTGGTGGAAGGATGCACGTATGCCTTGCAGTTGTGGTTCCTGCGATATGTTCCATCAAAGGTCAGTTCTTTCAGATTCAGTAGCAAGAAGCCGGAATCTATTGATCGGTATCGAGTCTTGATCGAGAGTATGCACCAGGAAGAGATCCTCTGGACTATTTTGACATACAAGAATCAGTTCCTCGCTACACTTATGCTTGTAGCAAGCGCTACAGATTGCTTGGAACTTTCTTCTGTGTCGACTATCAGCCAGAGAGATGTCTGAGACAATTCTCGCAGTGGCAGGTTCGTGTCAACACTCGCTTCCCGACGGGCCGGATGCCAGAGTTCAATCTGCAGTCGGATCAGTGGTCTGGGGCATACCATGTCACCAAATACACTTGGGACTCCTTCATTCCTTTGTCTATGTTTCCTGGTCCTAGTGTATCGTCGAAGTATCGAGAATGGTGGCAAACTGTCTGCCCACCTTCTCTTTGTATTTAAATTTTATTATCAATAAAAATGCAACTTTTTGTTCTGATAAAAAGCTCTTTATGGCCAAAATTTTATTTTATTTTATATGGTCATGATCCTCGTGACGACCTCATCCACGGTGATAAGACCTCTTTCTTATATTCTTTCTTCGATTATCTCTTATCATGATGGACGACCTCGCCTAGGTCATAAGGCGCATTTTTGTCGTCGCAAAATGGTGACACAATTATCGCAAAATTTGTGATGACCCAATCTTTGGTGATGGGATAACTTGTCTATCAATTCCTTCTTTCCTGTCTTTTTTTCTTTTTTTTCTCAAAGGGTCGCATTTTCAAAAATTCCTCCGAGCTCTAACCATTCCTTTACAAACCAGAAATCATTTGGCAGTGTCAAAATGGTTCAGACCAGAGCTGGAAAGGAGAATGCCCCTCAGCACAGCGACAACGAAGTCGAAGCAACGAGCTCTCCTAAGTCAGTCAGGGGGCAGAATCAGAACCAAACCGATGACATAGACCCTTCCATGTATAACCTATTCAAAAGAATGATAACCAGAATGATGTCAGAACAGGCTGAGGCCAGTCAGAAGGAGGTTGCTCCAAAAAGCAAACCAAAGAAGAAGGCTGTGAAAAAACCAGTCAGGATCATCAGAAAGAAAGTGCAGCCTGACACCACTTCTGAAAAAACAGAATCAGTTGAAGAGGAAGAACAATTTGTTTATCATCAGAATCCTCTGCCACAACTTGTAAAGACTGTTGCAGAGCCCGAATCAATAAACAATCCCATTCCGGCTAACGATCCAATGCAAGAACAGATGAAAGAAATGAATCGGGCCATCAAGGATATTCAGGCCAAAAGCAAAGGCAAGCAGACCTACTCCGGTGAAGATTTTTACCACGGCCTAGATGGGGATGACAATCTGGAAAATCTCCCTCGCAAATTCCTTAAGTTCGATGGAACAAGCAACCCTAAGGCTCATTTGGCCACTTTCTATGTTGAGTGCGGCCATTTCAGGAAAGACAATTGGGCGTTATTCATTTGCTTTCCTCGCAGCCTAGAAGGTGTAGCGGCCAGATGGTATGCGGACCACATTAATTTTATTGAACTATGAGAGTTCGATAAAGTTAACTTCTTCATTGAGCGCTTCATGTTCAATGTTGAAGCCTCACCAACCCTCAACCATCTGTACAATTTAAAACAGAATGAGAATGAGAAGGCCAGCAAATTCATCCACAAGTGGAGAAGCACCTGTAACAGAATGAAGGTTCCCATCCCAGAGGAGCATGCCCTACAAATTATTTTGAACAAGTTTGCCCAGCCCCTGAGGAACCTCATTTCTACCTCGCCCGCCAAATCATTTATCAAACTAATTGAGAGAGCCGAATGGCTCGAGACTGGCTTAGACAATGGTCTGTACGAAAGAATTCCTTTTGTCAGAGGGAATCCTGATCAGAAGAAGAAGGCGCACGTCGCCTATTCTACAGAGTTTTCAGATCATGGCAGCGGCTCTAACAACAAGAAGAGCAAGAAAAATCGCAACAAGAATGCCGGGCATTCCAGGGCCGAACGGACAAACTCGGCAACTCAGAAAGGAAAATTTGTCAAGACACAGCCTATTCAGTCAGCACCGCAGCCAGAAGTGAAACAGTCGGAAAAGCCGAAACACGAGGGTTGGAGTTATGACCGACAGTTCACAGCTCTGGAGCAGTCCCGCGAAGACATCTTGGAATATATGATGTCTAAGGGAATGATCAAACTCCCCAAGGTGGCAGATCCTCTGGTCACTATGGGCAAATGGACTGACAAATTCTGCAAATTCCACCGGACTGTTGGGCATGATACCGAGCATTGCTTTGTTCTTAAGAACATCATCCAAGATTGCATTGACAAGAATTTATTGATCGAGGATGAGGAAGAACAGCCGAAAATCTTGTCCAAGCCATTTCCCAAGCATTCAGCTTCGGTCATCACAGAACAGACATTCTCTCTGCAAGGTAGCATTCAGTCATGTTCTAATCAGGACATTCAGGATCAATATCCGGTCCTGGTCCTTCGTCAAGCGCAGTCTTCTGCCAAGAGGGTGGATATTACTGCATTTCACAAGAAAACAAGCAAAGAACCAACAAAAGTAGCAGCAGACATTGCCAGGATAGTCCCCAGAATTCTGAAGCGCTTCATCAAGGCAGCTTCAAAGAAAGAAGAGGCTTCAGGGTCAGTTCAGAAGCCAATATCTGCTTTATCCAACATTTCTATCTTGGATCTGACCCACGCTTCGCCTGAGCACCAGCAAGTGCTGGAAGACCTGCTCAGAAAGATCAAGGTCAAGCCTAGCACAACACCGCAAGATATGGCTCAAATCGTCAATCAGGCCATGACGAACTGTAAACACCCCAAATTTTAACCCTTATCCAGTGCTTATCATTGCATGAATTCAGCATATCATTGCATTGCATAGCATAACATTGCATAGCATTGCATGTCATTACATCTCATCTTCGAGATCCAACACTCATGTTTTCAAAATATTTAATCCAGATTTGAGTTTTAAAACTTTTCTTTCAAAAATCAATTTTAAAACCTGGGTTTTTAATCAACATTGTGTCATTTGCCAACCCCCATGACCTTATATTTTGAAGTATTTTCTCAGAAAACAATCTGGATTCAATTCAAACTCAATTTCAATTGATTTCAATTCTCAGATGAGACCCATTTAGGTGGTGTCGCTTCTGGATTTCTTCACTTATCAAAAATCTTAGAGTCCTAATTGGATCAGGACTCTTTTTCCAGAGTCTTAGTCGGATCAAAACTCTACTTTTCACTACCTTTTTACCTGTCTTTGAAGAAAACCTTTCAAAATCTGCTGTTTTGGCCAAAATTTCAGAGTCCTAGTTGGATCAGGACTCTTCTTCAAGAGTCCAGTCAGATCAGGACTCTTCTTCGGAGTTTCAATTGGATTGGGACTCTAATTTTTTACAACTATTTTATCTATTTTCAATCAAATCTTTCAAAATCTTTCAAAATGAGTCAGAAACTTAGAGTTTTAGTCAAAACAGGACTCTGTTCAGAGAGTCCTAGTTGGATCAGGACTCTGATCCTGATTTCAATTTTGAGAAAATCTTTCAAAAATCTTTTCATTTATCAAATTTGTTACACTTTTATCAAAGAATTTCAAAATTCTGAGGTTTTATCTCAGAGTCCTGATCAAATCAGGACTCTACCCCAGAGTCCTGATCGAAGCAGGACTCTATCCAAAATTGATGTTCTCGCTTCATTTTCACTGGTTTTCAAAAGCTTTGCCCAAATTTCATCATTTGCCTACCAGAAAAACCAAAATTCTTAGAGTTCTGATCGAATTAGGACTCTTTCTTAGAGTTCTAATCGTATAAGGACTCTGAACCAAAATTCGATTTTATCGTGTTTTTAACTGTTTTTCAAAATTCTTTCATTTGTTTTTCAGAAAATACCAAAAATCTAGAGTTTCAGTCCGATCAGGACTCTGTCCCAGAGTCCTAGTCCAGTCAAGAGTCTGTTTTGAAGTTTATTTTTATTCCATTTTTTTTTATTCCATTTGTTTTAAAAAATTAGGTCATTTTGTAGAGTCCAGTTAATCCAGGACTCTAATTTAGAGTTCTGATCGAGTTAGGAGTCTAACTCTGACTGTATTTTCTGACTTGTTTCACCATTTTCGATGAAATCTTTTCAAAAATTTCTTTATTTGGCTTTTAAAAACCAAAATCACAGAGTCCTAAGAGTTCAGGACTCTAATTCGGAGTTCCAGTTCGCTTGAGACCCTATTTTCAAAGATCTTGAATTTCAAATACTGATTTTAACCCCTTTTCAAAGCCATTTTCAGTGTTTATTTCAAAATTCTTCAAAACTCGTTGTGGGCCCACTCAGTTGGCACCATATCCAGAGGAGTTCTGACTCGGTTAGAACCCTATGCTATTTCAAAAAATTCTAATTTTAAGTTTACTTTTGAAAATCTTTTGAAAACTCCTTCAATTTCAAGTTTTAAAATCGCTTTTTGAAAAAAACTCAAGTAGGGCCCGCTCGGGGTGGCGCCACATTTGAAGAAGTCAAGGTTAGACTAGGGTTAGTCAATGTCTTAGTTAGGTTAGAGGTTTAGAGGAGTCAAAATCAATTTTAAAAATCCATTTTATTTAACTTTTAAACCATTGTTTTTTAAAGGTTTTAAATTCAGGTTTTAAAAACCAAATGTGGGTCCATACTAGGTGGTGTCACATTTGGACTTTTTAGGGTTTAATTAGGTATTAATTAGAGTTTAATTAGAGTTCATTTAGGGTTAGGAAACCACAAAAAATCGTTGCCCTTAGTGGATTTATTAGAAAGAGTCCTGAAAAAATGAAAAACCTCTTAATTAACCCTAATTAAGTGACTTTTTGAAAAACTATAAAAAGGGACCTAAGGGGGGTCAAAAGGGAGCTCTTTCTCTTTCAAATTTTCGTGGCCTCTCTCTCCTCTCCAGCACCTCTACCTTCCTCCATTGCAGCTGCAGCCTCAAGGTGAGTTATTTAATATTATTTTATTAGTTTTTTATGATTTTTCAATAGATTTCATGATGGAAACTCTTGTGTTCATGGATTTAACCATGGATTTCATCCAAGAACCCCAAAATCGACCCAAAAAGATGATCTAACTCAGTTTGAGGGTGATTTCAAGGATTCTAATCCATTAGAATTGATGAGAGGTACGTTTTTCATGTTCTTAACCGACGAAACGTGAGATTTACCCGTTAAATGGGTTAAATCCATTATTTCAAAGGTGAAAGCAAATTCCAGCCATGGATTCCCTGTATTTTATTTATTTGTTTGTTTATCCATGTTTATTACACGTTTTTCAGCATAGAAATAATTTTTATTTTACTGTTATATCCATGTTTTATTGTTTTTCATTAGTTAATGCATATTTTCTCAAGTTTCTTAGATTTCTGTGTGTTTTTAGTTCAGAACAGAAAAGAGCATGCTATTTCGGATTGAAATATGTGTTTTTTTAATTTCTGATTTTTTTATATGTGATGCATGCATATGTGATTGATCTACTGTAAATAAATCAGAGATTTTGGACTTCGGGAACCCTATCAGAAAAATCAGACATCAAATCGGGTTGTTAAAACTTTAAAATCGTTGTTAAAATCAAGAGGGTAACTTGCTGTGATGATATTTTTCTCATCTTATATCCGATTTTAGATCTGTAAAATGCCATGGATTCATATTGATTAGATCTAGCTACTGTGAAATTTTCAGAATTTTTTATTATGGTTTAGTATTTGTCCTCTGTCAGAGACTCTGATTTTCAATTTAAAACTCGTTAGGGTTTTCCAAAACCCTAATCAGACTTGTGTTGTTTATAAATCCCAAACTACAGATACGATTCATGATCTGTAAAAAGTGAGTATTATTATTTTTATGTCAACTGTTCACTGTTAAAATCTCAGATATTTTGAATGAGCACTGCTATTTATCCCGGAATTTTCAATTGAAAGTATCAGTTAAGACCAAAGTTAAAATCAATATATTCAAGTCCGGATTGTCGGATAGGGATCTCCCTGGTTTTAAAATCTTTTTCAGATCTGTAAAAAAGAAAAGTTTTGTTTTCTTGACTATTTGTTCTCTGTAAAATTTCATAAATTTTCATGGAGGTTTGACCCCTGGTTCGGGTCTTGGACTGAGACTGGTTGGTGAGCTAGGTCAAAAATAGCATATTTTTAAAGTTTAATGCAATTTTCGGATTAATTTAATGCCAAAAAAATCTTTTTATAATTCTAATCTGATATTAGGGTTATAACAAGTGCAGGTACTAATTTTGAGGATTTTTAGAATCCGTTTGATGCTTGAATGGCTTGAGTTGCAAAACAGGGCACCCAAGGAATTCCAAAACATTGCAAAAATCACAAAATTTGTGATATTCTTGGATTTTTGTGCATAAGCATATATTTTTAGGGTTTAATCATATTCATAATCATATTAGGATGCTTTAGGTTTAATTTGATGCTCATTTGATTTCATTTAGTCCATAAAACCTAAGTTTTTACCAAAATCTATTTCAGAAAACCCTGATTTCAAGGCCATAGTCTGGCTATCAGGGGCAATTTGGTCATTTGACCTCAATTTCAAAATTCCTAACCCTAATTTTCATATTTTTAATCATGTCATAGCATATTTAGTTTGATTTATTCTTATTTGAATTTCAAAATTTGCATTTTACCAAATATCTTTCTGAAAACCCTAATTTCAAGGCCATAGTCTTGTTATTATGGGTATTTTGGTCATTTTGACCCCAATTTCGAAATTTCATATCTTCTTTTTCTTATTTATTCAATTTTATTTCATATTTTATCAATTGGGAATCATGGCAAAAAGGCTTATATCTATCAAAATCCAGCAATTTCCTGATATTACTGGATAAATCTAGAAAAGCCAACGTATCATCACTAACAAAGTTTTCTAGTTTTGCAGGGACATTGAAGACTTTACTTTCCTTTAATTTCTTGTATTTAAATTCAATAGTGATGTAAATTAAATTAAACTTTGGAATAAGAATTTACATTTCCTGCTTAGCTTAGGCAGCATTGCATATAGTTTTTTTTTTTTAAATAATGTTAATGTGTTATGGATGATGATTCATGCATATTCAAACTCACTATGGTCTACACGAATGGCACATACACTAGCTTTTATGAAGTTTATAAACTTGGTGGAATTCGTATTTATGGCCATAGTCAGAATATGAAGGATATCCAGATTTATGATCTTCACATTAGCCACATTCAGCCTACACTCTTAGGCTAATTTCAAAATGCACTGGATTTCTCAAAAATACAAAGAGTTTTTCCCAATTCCTCAAAATCATATTCATTCATTTCATGCATTTGCCAATGCCAATTCAAATTTCAAGTCAAAGAAATCAAATTCTTCAAATTTTCCTAAGTCTTATCAAAAATCGATTTTCTCAAAATATGGATTTGCCAATGATATTTCAAGTATTTCCCAAGTTCCAAATTCGATTTTCTAAGTTATATTTTCAATTTCAGAGTTCTGATTCAAAGAAATCAAGTTTTCCAAAGTTATTTCATATTTCTCAAAATTGATTTTCACAAAAATCTCTTGAATACTTCAGAAATTGATTTTCACTTTCTCAAATACAGTATCTCAATCATGATTCACGATTTTCAAAGAGTTTATTTTCCAAATATTTTCCAATCTTTGAAGCAAACATCATGTTTTCAAATATGCATTTTCAAAAAATTCATAGCACATGCCTGATTCTATGTGCATTTAGAAATTAGATTATGGTTTAGACAAGTTGAATAGAGCAAAGCAGTAGATTGATCCTTGGTTCAATTACCCCTGGTAAAGGCGCCAGGAACGGTTGAACCTCGTACCGACAGGCGAGTCCCATTCTACGGAATTTTCCCGCATTTTAAAACGGAGGCGAGTTATTTTCAAAATCTTTTTCAAAGGTCAGTTTGACTCGCCTGATCAATCTAATGCTTTGCTTAGTTCAAATTGTCAAAATCGATTTTCATGGAATGTCAGCTTTGCTTTATGATATCATGTGAACCTAGGAGCCTAGACCTGAACCCAGCTGACATGGAATGCATATAGACTAGGTATGGTTTGGTAGGACCATATTGAGGAGAATTATTCATGCTCACATAGACTTAGGTCTAATACAACACTCCTCAATTTAGGAATTGTATGAAAACAATGTTTGCTTCAAATATTTCAAAATTCTATCTCTTTAGGACTTAGAGCCTTCTGTTTGATTGCATGTGCTCATGTTTTTCAAAAATCACCCCACCTATATTGTCCCGGTCTTCACGTTGCTGGGCTCTCTTCCAGAACCATAGTTCAGGACAGAGCCTCACAACTGGGCCACTTATTTGGGTGAAAACCCCCCTGCCATGTACCAAGGGCCATAGTCCAACGTATATCGGCAGGTGCTCAAGGATGTTGGAAAACTTGAACCTAGAACCAGAGAATTTGATTTTATGCCACGTACATCGAGCCTTGGCTTGAGTATATAGGCATAAC
Source organism: Nuphar pumila (assembly GCF_984573655.1). Classification (NCBI taxonomy): domain Eukaryota; kingdom Viridiplantae; phylum Streptophyta; class Magnoliopsida; order Nymphaeales; family Nymphaeaceae; genus Nuphar; species Nuphar pumila. The sequence goes on from NC_143256.1 coordinate 51,057,236, forward strand.
TGGATTGGACACAGGTGATCTGAACCTTAGAGTTAGGTTTAAGGTCCTACAGCTATTTCAAAATTTGTGCATCTAGAGTCAACTTTTAGGGAATGCTGTATGTGCATACTTGATTGTGTAGGATGTGCTTAAATGTGTTAAAGTCATTTCTTTTTTATTTTCCATATTTTCTAAAATACTGGACGATTTCCAATCCATGTCCATATACTGTCCATGTTTTAAACCCTAGACGATTTTCAAATACTCCATTTTATGAAATATTAAAACCCTGGACGATTTTCATGAAATCCCTCTATTTTCTTCAAAACTCCAGGTGATTTCCCATCTTTTCTTTCTTCTGGATCTCAAATTTTCTGCTTCATTTTATCCTGCCTGCAATTCTCTTTCAAAATTCCTGTATTTTCCCAAGTCTTATTCCAATTTTCTATGTCTTCCAGTCTGATGGCATCCAGTCAGCTTGATTCAGTCTTCCCTGAGGGTCACATCTCCTACGAGGTGCGACAAAGTCTTCTCGAGCATCGAGTCCTCAGTACCGGATCCTTCTTTCCCCGGTGGTACTATTTATGGTTCAAGAATTTCTCTCGTATGTTTCTAGACCACTTGGACGATTGTGGGTTAGAACTGGCGTCCGCAGTGGGAAAGCAGACAGTCAACGGCAATTTGATCCATGCACTAGCAGAGCGGTGGAATCCGAGCACTTCTACCTTCTGGTTCCCATGGGGCGAGATGACTGTGCTAATGGATGAATTTTCAGAGATTATGGGATTGCCCGAGCCAGCCGGTCAGCCTGGAGATCCATTGGAGAAACAGTTTCTGATTAATGTTAAGGGTCTGGACCCTAAGGATGCCTTAGCTCGCATGACAGGACGCAAGTCTTGGTCATTGATAGAGGAGGATGGAAACGAATATGTGGACCTGCTGGAAATCTACAGACAGTATGGGATATTCATAGAAGTCAACTCGTTGTCCAGAACAGCTCGAGAAAGAATTCAGCATGCGATAGTTCTGTGCATGGTGGGATTAGCTTTCTTCTCCGATGGACGGAATTATATGGATATCAGAATAGTTCAGCTTTTAAGGAGGTGGGGAAGTCGACAGACCAACTGCCTCTCGATAGCCATGGCCGCACTCGCCTTCCTGTACCGAGGGTTGACTCGTTTCACACTCGAAGAGTTGATCCTAGTCGAAGGATGCACCTATGCCTTGCAGTCTTGGTTCCTCCAGCATGTGCCAGCTCGAGCCAGTTCCTTCAGATACAATGGTAAAAAGCTTCTACCAGTTGCGCGATACCGATTCTTGATCGATAATCTTCAGGAGGAAGAGGTCGTATGGGACTACTTTGATCGTCAGAAATCACCTCCTAGATACACTTATGCATACGGCAAGCGGTTCAGGCTACTTGGTCCATTCTTCTGCGCATACTATCATCCAGAGCGGTGTGTCAGGCAGTTCTCTCAGAGGCAGAAGCGCGTAGAGATTCGTCCACTAGCAAGGGTTCTGCCAGAATTCGACCTCACATCAGATCAATGGTCCGGAGCATACCATTCTGCCAGACATGGCTGGGATTTCTTTGTTAATCTTACTATTTTTCCTGGCCCTCGTGTGTCTTCTGATTATCCGGAGTGGTGGAAAATTGTCTGTCCCCCTCCCCTCTGTCAAGTGTATTATTGATAAAATCATGTTTTTCCTCTTAATAAAATTCCTTTATTCTACACTTCACCTTAGTTTGACGACCTCGCCTAGGTAACAAGGCATATTTTCAGTTATTTATTTTGCAAAGAATAGCAACGCAATTGTCATAATTTCAGCGACGACTCAATCCCTAGTAATGGGATATTATTTCAATTGTCTATCAAAATTCTCAACAAATATTTCCCTCCAACCAAATTCCCTTCAAAAGCCTAATCATCAGTTCTACCTTGCAGACAACATCAGCAACATTCAGGAGAACATTTATGATACTCGATGGTTTATACAAGATTCGGAAAGAAAACCTCATCAATCAAAGGTGTGGCATACTCGATCACTTCAGAAGAAGAAATGGACTCACCCCGATCAGTCAGAAGTCAAGGTCAGCAAGCAGAGGATGATGTTGATCCTCAAATATATGCTATGTTCAAAGAGATGATGACCAAAATGTTGACAGAACAAGCTGAAGCTAGTACAGAAAAGATCCAAGTCAAGCAGAGGGCAAAAGGCTGGTCAGCCAAGAAAGTTTTAAAACTATCCAAGAAACATATCCAACACGAGGATACATCTGATGAATCAGAATCAGCAAATGATACTGACAAAGAGTATGAAAACAAGCAAGAACTCAAAAGGTTGACTTAGGGGCAGGGGTCGGCCTACAAATCCAAGAATCAGTCTGTTGACGACCCTATGCAGTCACAACTGAAAGATGTGATGAAGATGATTAAAGATTTGCAAGCTCATGACAAGGGAAAGAAGGTCTTCAGGAGCAAAGATTTCCATGATGGCATCACCTCCGTCAGGGATAATCAAGATTCAGAAAAGAAGACAAAACTCACCTTCTTCGTTGATGCCAATCGCAGTGATTGCAAAAATAACAAAGGCAATCATACAAGTCAGAAAGAGAAATCTTTAAAGCAGAGTGAAAAATTGAGTCAACAAAAAGAGAAGAAAAAGCATGACGGTTGGGGTTACGATCGTGAATTCACTCCTCTAGATCAGCCCCTCGAAGAGGTCCTTGAATACATGCTGAGCAAAGGAATGGTTAAGCTTCCAAGAATTGCTAATCCTCTGGTCGCCCCAGGGAAATGGAAAGACCGCTTCTGCAAATTCCACCAAACAACGGGGCACGATATTGAACATTGTTTCGTCTTTAAGAATATCGTCCAAGATTATATCGACAAGAATTTCTTTGTTAAGGGTGAGAAAGAATACCAGTCGACTGTCTTTGCCAAGTCTCAGCAGAAATCAAGCACTCGGCAAGAGGTACAACATGATGATCGAAATCAGGACCGCAAGATGGCCCCTTTGGATCAAATATTTGAAAGTTTTTTGAAATACATGCTCGCGAAAGATACAGTAAGATCTCCGAAGGCTCACTTCACTCTTTCTGCCAATGATAGCAAAAGCAATAAGAAGAATCATGATCACTATTCAGAGGGATCCAAGGGCCAAAAAGGAAAATTCTCCAACAATGATAGGCCTCTTCAATCTAGTCCTCAGCATAAAGAGAAAGATCAAGAAAAGCCAAAGCGCAAGGATTAGAGTACGGATCGAAAGTTCACCCCTTTGGACCAGACACTAGAGAGTGTTCTGGAATACATGCTCGCAAAAGATATGATCCATTTACCTAAAGCAGCTGATCCTGCAACAATCATGGGCAGATTCAAAGAAAAATTTTGCAAATTTCATCGGGCAGTGGGACATGACACTGAGAATTGTTTCATCCTGAAGAATATCATTCAAGATTGCATCGACAAGAATATCCTTATTGAAGATGAGAAAAATACCAGTCGACCATCCTGAGCAAGTTTCTAAAAAATTGACAATGTCAAGACTATGTCACTTTCATTGTTTTATCATTTTAAAAGGGACAATGCAGTCCCAGTTCTTCTCTCAATTTGTCATTTTCCTTCAATGCATCAATAAAGTGGATTACTTTTCCCGCAAGCACCGGTGCCACCTTTTATTCTCCTTCTCTATAAAATATTCTTTTATGAGGAATGACCTCTTCAGAGTCTCTTCTGAATCAATCAAAAGTCAGTTGTCGTGCCACCTTCAGAGAGCGTTCTTCAAACATCAATCATTTATCCTTTTGTTCAAAATCTTCTTCCCCCATTACACTGGGGCATTATTTTGAAAATTGGCTTCAAAACTCTCTGTATACAGGCAAGATCAAATAAATCTCTCATTTTGCATGCATGCGCATCCATTTACATCATTTTGCATTCATTTGCATTTACATGCATTCATTCACATTCATCTACATTCGTCCGCATCAATTTGCATTGAACCACCCATTCAGGATAAGGGATAAATCGTGAGACCCCGGCAAGTCATCCAAGTCATCGTCAATTGATGACCCTTCAAAACCCAGTGCTCGTACTGGTAATCCTTTAAAACCCAGTGCTCGTACTGGTAACCTTTTAAGACCCAGTGCTCGTAGTGGTAACCTTTTAAAACCCAGTGCTCGTACTAGTAATCCTTTAAAACCCAGTGCTCGTACTGGTAATCTTTTAAAACCCAGTGCTCGTACTGGTAATCTTTTAAAACCCAGTGCTCGTACTGGTAACCTTTTAAAACCCAGTGTTCGTACTGGTAATCTTCCAAAATCCAGTGCTCGTACTGGTACTCTTCCAAAATCTGATGCTCGTACTAGTTGAACTAGTCTCAAATGTCATCTTTATACTTATCAACTTTTCTTTCCTTTAAATGTCTTGAATTGGTCTAGAAGATTCGAGTTCCGATTCGAATCTTCTTCCAAATCCAATTCAGAATTGGTCTAGAAAATCCAAGTCCCGACTTGAATTTTCTTATAAATCAAATTCGTATAATTTTCTTTGCTCTAGATTCTAGAATTGGTCTAGAAGAGTCGAGTTCCGATTCGAATCTTCTTCCAAATCCAATTCAGAATTGGTCTAGAAAATCCAAGTCCCGACTTGAATTTTCTTACAAATCCAATTCGTATAATTTTCTTTCCTCTAGATTCTAGAATTGGTCTAGAAGATTCAAGTTCCGATTCGAATCTTCTTCCAAATTCAATTCAGAATTGGTCTAGAAAATCCAAGTCCCGACTTGAATTTTCTTACAAATCCAATTCGTATAATTTTCTTTCCTCTAGATTCTAGAATTGGTCTAGAAGAGTCAAGTTCCGATTCGAATCTTCTTCCAAATCCAATTCAGAATTGGTCTAGCAAATCCAAGTCCCGACTTGAATTTTCTTACAAATCCAATTCGTATAATTTTCTTTCCTCTAGATTCTAGAATTGGTCTAGAAGAGTCGAGTTTCGATTCGAATCTTCTTCCAAATCCAATTCAGAATTGGTCTAGAAAAATCAAAGTTCCGACTTGAATTTTCTTACAAATCCAATTCGTATAATTTTCTTTCCTCCAGATTCTAGAATTGGTCTAGAAGAGTCGAGTTCCGATTCGAATCTTCTTTCAAATCCAATTCAGAATTGATCTAGAAAATCAAAGTTCCGACTTGAATTTTCTTTCAAATCCAATTCGCTTGGTTTTCCTTTAAAAGTTCGAACTTCTACTCAAACTTTCCTGCAAATTTGGCAATTGGTCTAGAAGATCCGAGTTCCGACCCGAACCCTCCTTCAAAATCCAATTCATCTAGTTTTTCCTTAGAGACTTGAATTTTGATCTTCCCTCAAACCCAGTTTAGCACCTGGTCCATTCAAAGCTCACAAGTTGGAATCATTCCTTCTTAAGCTATGATCCTTAAGTTGAATTCCTCTGGAATTGATAGTTTGTAGGTCGAACCCCTGCGGAACCAATGCCGTTCTAAATTGAACCAATGTCGTTCTTAGGCTGAATCCCTATTGAACCCATGTCGTTCCTAGTGAACCAATGTCGTTCTCAATTGAACCAATGTCGTTCGTAGGTGGAATCCCTATTGAACCCATGTCGTTCTCAGTGAACCAATGTCGTTCTTAATTGAACCAATGTCGTTCGTAGGCTGAATACCTATCGAACCCATGTCGTTCCTAGTGAACCAATGTCGTTTTTAATTGAACCAATGTCGTTCTTAGGCTGAATCCCTATCAAACCCATGTCATTCCCAATTTCGACCCTTTTGGGTCACCCAATACCAATTTCAATTATCTTCTCTTGCGAGGGACCCTTTTTCCAGGGAGAGTTCGAGGGAGCTCATTATTTTCGCATGTCTTTATTGTACGTTCATTGAACCCCTTTTTCTAGGGAGAGTTTGAAGGGACTCGTGATTCACGAACAGTTTGCAAAACAATCTTTATTGTCACACAAGGAACCCTTTTTCCAGGGAGAGTTTCGACGGAAGCTCGTCCTCCTTGTAACCCTAAATGTCTTTTGTTAGGCCACCCCCGTCGTCGAGGACCCTTTTTCCAGGGAGAGTGTGATGGACTCGTTCCTCTATGATATCCTTTCAACCTTTGTTAGGGGCCCCCTTCCATAAGAGAAGCCTAGAAATAGGGAGTTTTGACGAAAACTCTATTTCTCTTCGAAAGTTCATTTTGCAAACACCTCCTCTTCAGGGAAGAGAGGAGTATCTTTTGTTACCCGTTCAGGTAAGGGTCAAGCCTGAGTCTCTCCTTTGGGGAAAGGAGAGGAGAATCTAGCCACGGATGTGTCATTTAGATCTCAAGTGATTTCTTTCACCAAGGATTTCAGGAATATTTTGCCAAATTGTCATGAAAAATAGTTGTTGATCTCAAAATCTTTACTGCATAAAATTGTACCTCAGAATACCTTTAGTATTACTTCTGAAAGGACAAAGATTTTATGAAAAAAGATTCAAAATTCAAAATCTTTCTATTGGCCAACCAAAAGGATGAAGAATAAATCCGCGATATGGCCAGCAAAGAAAATTCAATGTTGTTGCAAAGCCAGAAGTGATTGATATTGATCGCAGTCAATGGCATATTTTTAAAGATCATTCTTGGAAAATAAGCAGTCGAAATATCCTGGGTGATACAGAAAAATTCACTCAATCTCAATGTCCCCTCAATCACCTAAGCTGCAATTAAATATCTGCAAAAGGGATCTCTCAACTGTCGTTAAGATGAAGGCGAATTAGATGAGTCGACCCCCGGGGCCAAAGAAGATTTTGATCATCTCCAAGATGACGGAGTTTGTGACGGATCCTTCCAGGGAAAGTCCAGATCACCGTCGAGATGAAGGCGAGTGTGATGGACCTACCGACAAATCCTAAAAGATATTTAATTTCTGCTATCATCAAGAGATTCCCAACCAATGAGCCAATAACCGTCAATATAATCCTTGAGAGAAAAGAAGGATCGGAACATCTCTGAGATGAAGGAGTTTGTGACGTACCCTTCCAAAAAAATAAAGAGAGAAAAATCTAGGACATCTCCAAAATGAAGGATGATGTAATTCCCGAAAAATCCAAGAAGAGCTCCAATTCTGTTAAAAAGAGAGTGCAGAAAGATCATCATGAGAAAAGAATCCCAGGATATCAGACTGCCGAATCTATCAAGAATCTTTTTTAATTTTGTGAAATTCTTTTATCAATATCCTTTCACCAATCACTCTCGCAATATCAAGAATACATTCTTTTCCGTTCATATCAAGGAAATTGATAGCCTCCTTGAAGGAAAGTCAATTGCAAGTAATTTGAATTTGAATCTTGATTCTACGAAGTAAAGTCCAATTGGAGGCAATACTTCAGGTAGAAAAGAGGGAATATTTTTCATATATATATGTGCTTATCATTCTTGAATTAACTACAATTTTTTATCTTATTGGCAATCTTTTCAAGTTATCCTGACATGAAGTGAGAACTTGATGTTTATTTTGATGTATCCAGGCGTTGTTGTTATCCCTTTTAGGATCGGATGATGGGAGTTGTCCAAGATCCTTCCCTTCTTGTTTTAATCTGAGTGCCTGGGCTCTCAGATTTGCACACTTCCTTGTGCTCCCCACTGTCCCACCATAGACAGTTCCCGTTCAGGTTAAGGGTTAAACCTGAATTTTCTGCAAAAAGGTCATCTGTCTTAAAAGCCATTCAGTCTCAGCGATGAGACGTCCAAGATCAATCCCTTTTCAAGCTTTAGGGAACCCCCTTTCTTCCTTTTGCAAACCCCTCTCGGATTTATTGTGCAAAATTCGAAGGTCCCATCATGGTTTCTTCATTCGAGGACTCCGTATATCGTCCCCTTTCAGGTTAAGGGTTAAGCCTGAGCCTCATTTTTCCACGAGGTATCGTCCCCTTTCAAGTTAAGGGTTAAGCCTGAGCCTCGTTTTTCCATGAGGTATTGTCCCCTTTCAGGTTAAGGGTTAAGCCTGAGCCTCGTTTTTCCACGAGGTATCGTCCCCTTTCAGGTTAAGGGTTAAGCCTGAGCCTCGTTTTTCCACGAGGTATCGTCCCCTTTCAGGTCAAGGGGTTAAACCTGAGCCTCATTTTGATGAGGTATTTCATTTGTCGTCCCATCCAGGTTAGAGGCTAAGCCTGAGCCTCATTTCGATGAGGTGAATCTTCTTCTTTATTCTTTATGCTATATTTAGCACCATCATTTGAACTAATTCTTTCATACCCAGTCAAATTCATCTAACTGGGCATGTTTATAGTCTGAATTTGGTGTGTTTTTCTTTGCCACTAAGCTCGGCTTATAACCGGCTTAGTAGCAAAGAGGGGCATCTGTAAACACCCCAAATTTTTACCCTTATCCAGTGCTTACATTTCATGTGTCATTGCTTATCATTGCATGAATTCAGCATATCATTGCATTGCATAATATAGCATTGCATGTCATTACATCTCATCTTCGAGATCCAACACTCCTGTTTTCAAAATATTCAATCCAGATTTGAGTTTTAAAAACTTTTCTTTCAAAAATCAATTTTAAAACCTGGGTTTTTAATCAACATTGTGTCATTTGCCAACCCCCAGGACCTTATATTTTGAAGTATTTTCTCATAAAACAATCTGGATTCATTTCAAACTCAATTTCAATTGATTTCAATTCTCAGATGAGACCCATTTAGGTGGTGTCGCTTCTGGATTCCTTCATTTATCAAAAATCTCAAAAATTTTAGAGTCCTAATTGGATCAGGACTCTTTTTCCAGAGTCCTAGTCGGATCAAAACTCTACTTTTCACTACCTTTTTACCTGTTTTCGGAGAAAACCTTTCAAAATCTTCTGTTTTGGCCAAAATCTTAGAGTCCTAGTTGGATCAGGACTCTTCTTTAAGAGTCCAGTCAGATCAGGACTCTTCTTCAGAGTTTTAATCGGATTAGAACTCTAATCTTTCACAACCATTTTCAATCAAATCTTTCAAAATCTTTCAAAATGAGTCAAAAACTCAGAGTTTTAGTCAAAACAGGACTCTGTTCAGAGAGTCCTAGTTGGATTAGGACTCTGATCCTGATTTCAATTTTGAGAAAATCTTTCAAAAATCTTTTCATTTATCAAATTTGTTACACTTTTATCAAAGAATTTCAAAATTCTGAGGTTTTATCTCAGAGTCCTAATCAAATCAGGACTATACCCCAGAGTCCTGATCGAAGTAGGACTCTATCCAAAATTGATTTGCTCACTTCATTTTCACTAGTTTTAAAAAAGCTTTGCTTAAATTTCATTATTTGCTTATCAGAAAACCAAAATTCTTAGAGTCCTGATCGAATCAGGACTCTTTCTCAGAGTCTTAATCAAATCAGAACTCTGAACCAAAACTTTGATTTCATCTTGTTTTTAACTGTTTTTCAAAATTCTCTCATTTGTTCTCTCAGAAAATCCAAAAATCTGAGAGTCCTAGTTCAATTAGGACTCTGTCCCCAGAGTCTCAGTTGAATCAGAACTCTGTTTTATTCCAATATTTATTATTGTTTTCACTGCTTTCACAAGTTCTTTGTTTTTCAGAAAAATACCAAAAATCTAGAGTTTCAGTCCGATCAGGACTCTGTCCTAGAGTCCTAGTCCAGTCAGGAGTCTGTTTTAAAGTATGTTTATATTCCATTTTCATTTATTTCCATTTGTTTTCAAAAATTAGGTCATTTCGTAGAGTCCAGTTAATTCAGGACTCTATTTCAGAGTCCTGATCGAGTTAGAAGTTTAACCCTGACTGTGTTTTTGACTTATTTCATCAATTTTTGATAAAATCTTTCGAAAATTCTTCCATTTGAATTCTAAAATCTAAAATATCAGAATCCTAAGAGTTCAGATCTCTAATTCGGAGTTCCAGTTCGCTTGAGACCCTATTTTCAAAGATCTTGAATTTCAAATACTGATTTTAACCCCTTTTCAAAGCCATTTTCAGTGTTTATTTTAAAATTCTTCAAAACTCGATGTGGGCCCACTCAGTTGGCACCATATCTAGAGGAGTTCTGACTCGGTTAGAACCCTATGCCATTTCAAAAATTCTAATTTTAAGTTTACTTTTAAAAATCTTTTGAAAACTCCTTCATTTTCAAGTTTTAAAATCGTTTTTGAAAATTCAAGTGGGGCCCACTCGGGGTGGCGCCACATTTGAAAAAGTCAAGGTTAGACTAGGGTTAGTTATTGTCCTAGTTAGGTTAGGGGTTTAGAGGAGTCAAAATCAATTTTGAAAATCTATTTTATTTAAGTTTTAAACCATTGGTTTTTAAAGGTTTTAAATTCAAGTTTTTAAAACCAAATGTGGGTCCATACTAGGTGGTGCCACATTTGGACTTTCTAGGGTTTAATTAGGTGTTAATTAGGGATTAATTAGAGTCCATTTAGGTTAGAATTCTCTAAAAAAATCGTCCTCCCCATGTGATTTATCAAAAACAATTAAAAAGAGTCCAAAAAATCAAACTCTTCCTAACAAATCCAAAAAAAACAAAAATCTATAAATAGGGGACCTAAAGGGGGTCAAAGAGAGCTCTTTTTCTCTCAAATTTTCGTGGCCTCTCTCTCCTCTCCAGCACCTCTACCTTCCTCCATTGCAGCTGCAGCCCCAAGGTGAGTTTATTTAATATTATTTTATTATTATTTTATTAGTTTTTATGATTTTTCAATAGATTTCACCATGAAAACTCTTGTGTTCATGGATTTAACCATGGATTTCATCCAAGAACCCCAAAATCGACCCAAGAAGATGATCTAACTCAGTTTGAGGGTGATTTCAAGGATTTTAATCCATTAGAATCGATGAGAGGTACGTTTTTCATGTTCTTAACAGCCGAAACATGAGATTTACCCGTTAAATGGGTTAAATCCATGATTTCAAAGGTGAAAGCAAATTGCAGCCATGGATTCCCTGTATTTTATTTATTTATTTGCTTATTCATGTTTATTACATGTTTTCCAGCATAGAAATCAAATTTATTTTACTGTTTTAGTGTTTATTTTATTGTTTTTCATTAGTTAATGCATGGTTTCCTAAGTTTCTTAGATTTCTGTGTGTTTTTAGTTTAGAACAGAAAAGAGCATGCTGTTTCGGATTGAAATATTCACTTTTTATTTCTGATTTTTTTATATGTGATGAATTCATATGTGATTGAACTACTGTAAAAAAATCAGAGTTTTTGGACTTCGGAAACTCTGTCAGAAAAATCTGACATCAAATCGGGTTTTTAAAACTTTAAAATCATTGTTAAAATCAAGAGGGTAACTTGCTGTGATGATATTTTTCTCATCTTATATGCGATTTTAGATCTGAAAAATGACATTGATTCATGTTGATTAGATCTGTTTACTGTGAAATTTTCAGAATTTTTTATTTCTGTTTAGTATTTTTCCTTTGTCAAAGACTCTGATTTTCAATTTAAAACTCGTTAGGGTTTACCAAAACCCTAATCAGACTTTTGTTGTTTATAAATCCCAAACTACAGATCTGATTCATGATCTGTAAAAAGTGAGTATTGTTATTTTTCTGTCACTATTTACTGGTAAAATCTTAGATATTTTGAATGAGTTCTGCTATTTATCCCGGATTTTCAATTGAAAGTATCAGTCAGGACCAAAGTTAAAATCAATATATTCAAGTCCAAATTGTCGGATGGGTATCTCCCTGGTTTTAAAAGCTTTTTCATATATGTAAAAAGGAAAAGTTTTGTTTTCCTGTCTATTTGGTCTCTGTAAAATTTCATAGATTTTCGTAGAGGTTTGACCCCTGGTTCGGGTCTTAGACTGAGACTGGTTGGTAAACTAGGTTAAAAATAGAATATTTTTAGGCTTTGATGCTATTTTCGGATTAATTTAATGCAAAAAAAATATTTTTATAATTTTAATTTGATATTAGGGTTATCACAAGTGCAGGTACCAATTTTTAGGATTTTTAGAATCCGTTTGATGCTTGAATGGCTTGAATTGTAAAACAGGGCACCCAAAGAATTCCAAAACACTGCAAAAATTACAAAATTTGTGATTTTTTTGGATTTTCGTGTATAAGCATATATTTTTAGGGTTTAATCATATTCATAATCCTATTAGGATACTTTAGGTTAAATTTTATGTTCATTTGATTTCATTTAGTGCATAAAACCTAAGTTTTACCAAAATATTTTCTAGAAACCCTGATTTCAAGGCCATAGTCTTGCTATCGGGGGCAATTTGGTCATTTGACCTAAATTTCGAAATCCCTAACCCTAATTTTCATATTTTTAATCATGTCATAGCATATTTAGTTTGATTTATTTTATTTGAACTTCAAAACTTGCATTTTATCAAATATCTTTCTAAAAACCCTAATTTCAAGGCCATAGTCTTGTTATTAGGGGTATTTTGGTCATTTTGACCCCAATTTCGAAATTTCATATCTTATCTTCCTTATTTATTCAATCTTATTTCATATTTTATCAATTTTGATTTAAGGGAATCATGGCAAAAAGGCTTATATCTAGCAAAATCTAGTAATTTCTAGATATTACTGGATAAACCTAGAAAAGCCAACATATATTCACTAACCAAGCTTTCTAGTTTTGCAGGTACATTGAAGATTTTTTTTCTTCATGTATTTAAATTTAAATAGTAATATAAATTAAATTAAATTTGGAATAAGAATTTAAATTTCAGCTTAGACGAGGATTGCATTGCATATAGTTTAATTCTGCAAATATTAAATGTCTAATAAATGTATCATTCATGCACATTTTATTAATTCACTATGGTCTACACGAATGGCACATACACTAGCTTTTATGAAGTTTATAAACTTGGTGGAATTCGTATTTATGGCCATAGTCAGAATATGAATGATACCTAGATTTATGATCTTCACATTAGCCACAATCAGCCTACACTCTTAGGCTAACTTAAAAAATGCACTACATTTCTTAAAAATACAAAAAGTATTTATCAATTCCTCAAATCCATATTCATTCATTTCATGCATTTGCCAATTCCAATTCAAATTTCAATTCAAAGAAATTCATTTTCTCAAAATTTTCTAAGTCATATTCAAAAATCGATTTTCTCAAAATATGGATTTGCCAATGATATTTCAAGTATTTCCCAAGTTCCAAATTCGATTTTCTAAGTTATATTTTCAATTTCAAAGTTTGAACTCAAAGAAATCAAGTTCTCCAAAGTTATTTCACATTTCTCAAAATCGATTTTCACAAAAATCTCTTGAATACTTCAGAAATCGATTTTCACTTTCTCAAATACAGTATCTCAACCTTAATTCAGGATTTTCAAAGAGTTTATATTCCAAGTATTCCAATATTCAAAGCAAACATCATGTTTTCAAATATGCATTTTTAGAAATTCATAGCACATGCCTGATTCTTTGTGCATTTAGGAATTAGAATATGGTTTAGACAAGTTGAACAAAGCAAAGCATTTGATTGATCCTTGGTTCAATTACCCCTGGTAAAGGCGCCAGGAACGGTTGAATCTCGTACCGACAGGCGAGTCCCATTCTTCGGAATAATCCCGCATTTTAAAAATGGAGGCGAGTTATTTTCAAAATCTTTTTCAAAGGTCAGTTTGACTCGCAAAAAGTAAAAATTTTGCGATGATAACACGAACGCACCTATTACATTTTCTGATGAGGACCTGCCAAAACCTCATTCTTTCCACAACAACGCCTTATACATAGTGGTGCGAACCAGGGGCATGGCAGTCCGTCATGTGCTCGTCGATGGAGGTAGCAACCTAAATATTTGTCCTGAGATGACAGCCAAGGCTTTGGGACTGAAAGAAGAGGAATATACCCCAGATCCCATAACGATCTATGGTTTCGACAACCATGGGCAGACAGCCAAGGGGAAGAAATTTCTCGAAATCTTCATCAATTATTCGGTGCATACAGTCCTTTTCCATGTGGTCAATGTGCCGCCTGAAAGTGCACTAGGATTGAGGCAACGAGCACTAGAGGGGGGGTGAATAGTGCTTTTAAAACTTTCTGCGGAATATTGAAGGATTTTGCAAATCTCAAAGCAAACACACAAAGAACACAAGATTTTATCCTGGTTCGGTCAAACCTGACCTACATCCAGTCCCCAAGCAAAACCCGCTTGAGATTTTCCACTATCAACCTTGTAAACTACAAGATCACACAGACCATAACCGGTCCCACTTTCAGTAACAATCCCACTGAAAGCAAACAACTCCTTTACACCAAGGAGTCCTTCTTTTTACAGAAAATAAATAACAACTTACAATACAACCTATGAGCCTTCCTTTTGAATGCAAATGAAATGCAATTGGCTTTTGAGGTTGTTGAAACACTCTACTCACGAATTCACTATCTCTCAAAGTGATTTGAGTGAACAACTGAAGTGAAAATATCACGTGAGTGAGAAAACAAATACTTAAATGAATAGGAGTGAAAAGCAAGAAGTAATTCAATATAATTCTATTGAATTTGATGTTTTTGAGTGTAGAATAAACTCATATTTATAGTTAAAATATTCCATACGTTGAGAGTATGAAAGGGTGTCAAAACTGTCCATTTTGAACGATCAAAACGTTTGAAAAATGAAAAGACACGCCTTTTTTGAAGTTTCAGGAAAACATCAAAATTAGTCGACTGAAACATCAATTAGTCGACTAATAGTTAGTTATTAGTAGACTGACAGTTATTGTCGGTCGACTGATCTGTTAATCGAGCCATTTGAAAATCTGAACTTTTGAAACTTAGTCGACTTGAGAAAAGTTAGTCGACTGATAATATCATCAGTAGACTGAAAAACCTTTTAGTCGACTGCTGCTAAAAACTTCTGAAAAACAAACATTCTGTTCGGTCGACTGATAAAAAGCATTAGTCGACTGCTGCTAAATTTTTCAGAAAACACATGTTCTGTTCAGTCGACTGATAAAACCATTAGTCGACTGCTGCTAATTTTCCAGAAAACTGACATTCTGTCCAGTCGACTGATAAAACCTTCGGTCGACTAATTTGACAAGAATGACTTTTTAGAAAATATGGCCCGAAAGGATTAGTCGACTAATAAGTCTATTGGTCGACTAATAAACATGAAAATTTAAGAAAAGAGTTTTCTAAAAAGATTTTCAAAAGAGTTTCTTTTAGAAAAGTTTTTCTAAAGACTTTTAAGGTGAAATGCAACCTAAATATGCACTCTAAGTAAGGCTCTTACAAGAATCTAAGACTTTTAATGAATTAAACATATGCACACTAGTCTTCAAAGATTCTTCATTGAATTCTTCAATTTCTTCATAGCCTTAGCTGAAATGCAGTTGATTCCACTTGCTCATCATCAAAACCTTGTACTTGAAGTATCATGTATGGCTTCATTGTCGTAACAATCTCCCCCTTTTTGATGATGACAAACTTAATCAAAGATGAAGCATTTAGATGCATAGATGGAGATTTTACTCCCCCTATCAATATGCTGCAAAACATTAAAAGTTAGCACATTTAAAGCACATATATCACATATTGATTGGTTTGCATTTCCATTCATCATTTCTTCATGTATTTAGAAATACATTCATTCAAAGCTTTCTTTTTCTCTTAATTTTGCATTTCTCATGCAAGATCTCCTGTAATGTAATTGCTATCATCTTTTTCTCAAGATCTCCTGCAATTTCAATGTAATGTTATCTTTATCTTTTTCTCCCCCTTTGTCAGAATCAAAAAGAGTAAGGGCTAAAATAGCATAAGCAAAATAGACTTTTAACTCGTATCTCTATTTTAAAACACGGCAAGAGAGTTCCGGCGTGTTTTGAAGATGCACCAGTCACTGCAAGAGGAGTCCGGCGTTTCAAGATCACGGCAAGAGAGTTCCGGCGTCTCCCTGTTACGGTAAGAAAATCCCGGCGATGATGGAGTCGAACGGCACTCCGAGGGTTTTTCGGAAGAGAGAGAGGCAAGAGAGAAAGAGGGGTTTAAGGGTTTCGTTTTTAAGAAAAAAACGAAAAGGTACGAAGTGAAACGATGCCTCTTTTTTAAAAAAAAATGGGTTTTAAAACAAATCCAAGGGGTGTCGGGTCCCTTCACTTAATTTTTTTTTTAAAAAATTTAGTCGACTAAAACTTTATCGGTTGACTAATAAGTGCGACTTATTCTAAAAATATCATCAGTCGACTAGAAATATATCGGTCGACTAATATGGTGCGATACATTCCAAAATATAAAACACCAGTCGACTAAAATTTTATCGGTCGACTAATATAGTGCGATTTTGAGATTTTGTTCAAAAATCAGCATTTTTATAAATCCAAAAACGAGCAAATACCTAGTTCTCTCCTAATTCTCATAAAATCTTCATTTTTAAGAGGTTTAGTGAAGATATCGGCATGTTGTTCTTTAGTGGAAATAAAATTTAACGAAATATCTCCTTTTAACACATGATCTCTTAAAAAATGATGTCTAACTTCAATATCCTTAGTTCTTGAGTGCTGAATAGGATTTTTCGAAAGATTTATAGCACTAGTGTTATCACAATAAATAGTTGTTGTGGAGTAGTTTAAACCAAAATCTTTTAAGGTTTGTTTCATCCAAAGTACTTGTGAACATGCTAAACTAGCCGCTATATATTCAGCTTCAGTTGTTGAGAGTGATACTGAATTTTGCTTTTTACTAAACCAAGAGACTAAGGAATTTCCCAAGAAATGACAAGTTCCACTAGTACTCTTGCGATGAGATTTACTTCCTGCAAAATCTGCATCACTATATGAAATTAAATCAAAGGAAGATGATTTTTGGTAAAACAAACCGAAATCTGAAGTATCTTTTAAATAACGAAGAATTTGTTTTACTGCAGTTAATTGAGATTCCTTTGGATTAGCTTGAAATCTTGCACACATACAAACACTAAACATAATATCAGGTCGACTAGCAGTTAAGTATAATAGAGATCCGATCATACCTCTGTAGAGCTTAGTATCTACACTTTTACCATTTTCATCTTTATCAAGAGAAGTAGTTGTACTCATAGGATTCCTTCTTGATTTCGATGAGTCCATCCCAAATCTCTTGAGAAGTTCTTTTGTATACTTACCCTGATTGATGAAGATTCCTTCTTCAGTTTGCTTTATTTGAAGTCCAAGGAAGTAGTTTAATTCGCCCATCAAGCTCATTTCAAACTCTTCCTGCATAGCCTTAGCAAATTCTTTACAAAGAGAATCATTAGTAGAACCAAATATTATGTCATCAACATAAATTTGCACAATAAGAATATCTGAATTAAAATGTTTAATAAATAAAGTGGAGTCTACCCGACCAATGGAAAAACCAGATTATTCTAGAAAATTTCGTAGTCTTTCATACCACGCTCTTGGTGCTTGTTTGAGTCCATACAGAGCGCTTTTCAATTTGTAGACTGTGATCATCGCAAAATTTTTCCTCTCTCTCTTGTGGTTTCTCTCTCTTCTTTCTCTTTCCCTTTTCCAACCTCTATTCTCCTCCTTTTTGAATGGAGAAAAATAAAAGAAAGAAAAGAAAGAGAGAAGAGAAGAGGAGGAACTATTTTGCAGGTTTTCACTTGACCTTTATTTGAAAAATATTTAGAAATTTAACTCGCCTCCGTTTTGAAAATTTGCAGGAAAATGGAGAGACGGGATTCGCTCGTCGGTACGAGGTTCGACCGTTCCTGGCGCCTTTACCAGGGGTAATCGAACCAAGGATCGAATCTATGCCTTTTGCTTTGCCTAAATATAATCTAAGAATTTATTCTAACTCTAAATGCACAAAGAATCATACTTGTGCAATGCAAGGATGTATGCTCTTTTGAAAATTCATTTAGAAATTTCCAAGTATTCTGAGATGAACTTGGTAAAGGAGTGAAGAAATGATTTAATCTAACTTAGAACTCGAGATAGATTAGAAGAATTCTAAGTTTTTGAAGTAAATCAGGATTGGAAGAATAAATGAGAAGGAATGACTTAAAGCTTTAAAATGAAAGGAAATGAAGTTTCAAAGTTAAGAAATAGATTTTGAATTTGAATTTGAATTTAGGAAAGGAAATGAATACTTGAGATGGAATTGAATTTGGATTTTTAAGTTTGGAATGGATCTGAGATGATCAAATGGTATTTAAGAATAGAAATGGATTTAGGGAGTTTAGATGAGATCTGAAAATGAACTTGGATTTAAAATCTAGAATTGGGAATGGAATTGGATCTAAAGATGGATTTAAAATCTGAGATCTGAGATCCAATGTAGAATTGGGTTCTGGATCCTAAAATGGATTTTGGATCTGAAGACTGAGATCCAAAGTGGAATTGGATTCTGGATCCTAAAATGGATTTGGATCTGAAGTTTGAGATCCAAGATGGAAGTTGAGTTCTGGATCCTAACATGGATTTGGATCTGTGTTCTGAGATCCAAAGTGAAATTGGAGTCTGGATCCTAAAGGAGAATTGGATCTGAAGTCTGAGATCCAAAAGTGGAATTGGACTCTGGGTCCTAAAGAGGAATTGGATCTGAAGTCTGAGATCCAATATGAGTGTTGAATCATGGATCCTAAAAGTGGATTTGGAGTTAAATGCAGAAGGTGAATGAAGAGTTTCCAAATTTGAATAAAATGAATTTCCAAGTCAAATTGGACTTTGAATTTGGGACTTGAATTCGGTTTTTAGAAGGTGAATCAAGGACCTCAAAGTTAAATTGAACTTTGAGTTGGATTGGAGTTGGAGTTTCAAAGTCAAATTGAACCCTTGAAATCTGATTTTGAATATAAAATGAATTTTGAAATCTCAAAGTTTAAATTGAACTTTGAGATTTGAAAAATGAAATAGAATTTGAAAAATTGAAAGGATGAATTGGATTTACAGAGATTGAAGATTGATTGAAGAAGATATTAATCACTTGGCGTTTTTGAAAAGAAATTTTGAAAATATGATGCAATTCTGTCCTATATGATGGATGAATTTAAATTTTTGAAATTGGATTTTGAAAAGCTATCTTATTCTTTGAAATGAATTAAAATAAGATTGAAGATATAATACATCCCTGACTATGGTCATTGAATGTATTATATAATAATCTATATTTAAATTCAGGTGAAGAATAAAATACATTTGGTGCTTTTATAGAATTTAAAATAAAATTAACTCTCAATATACCCTGACTATGGCCATTGATATATATTTTGAATTAATTTTAAGTTAAATTCTAATAAAAGAAGAAGATATTTAAGGAAAATATGATGAATTTTGAAAATGGATCCAATGTGGATCCGGTGTTATTTTGTAAAAGATAAAAATCCTAAGTTTTGTCCACACCTTGACTATGGCCATTGATGTGGATCATCAACTTAGGATTGATTTACCTCTTACGAAATGGGTGTTTCACCAACGTGAGAATTTGAAAAAAAAAAGGTAAAGATGTATGAAAAACAAGTAATTCATGATATCTACAATGCTCATTCATTCTAGCTAAAACTGAAAAATGTAAATTCTCATTAAGATCTAACTATTACAATACATGAAGTTGAATTTACAACTCCAAATAATGATATTTTCCACATATTCCCTGCAAAACACTTGGTTAGTATGGAAAAATAGAAGATAAATGGCATATATCACATGGATTTCAGAGATGCAAGTGATGAGACACTCATATACCTACCTTTGTGCTTAACTCCTAATGAAACAACATGGATGATCTAAGGTATGGAAGGATAACCGAGTGTGTTATATATATATTGATATATATGTATATATATACATATATACATATATAGATATGTATATATATATATATAACATGGATATAAAGTAGGAGAGTGACAGATGTATATATAGTGACACCATAGGTGATGGAAGTTGATGGTCTGTTGCAAGAGACTTGATGACATACTATGATGATGAAGATATGAAAATGTATTAAAGAATGTTAAAATTGGATGGTGCTGGAGGAAGTAAAAGCACTGTGTGTGAATGTAACAAATGCAGCTAGGTGAAAAGGTGATGTTGGGTGCCATGGTGGATCATAGGCTAGTGAGTTATTATGGATATGAGGGGTTGCTGAAAAGAGGCAATGGAAGAAGCAGGACTTTGGGAGCACACTTGTAATCTTGCAATAGGGAGTTCAATAGTTAAATAACTTAGCTTACTTTTACAGCATGTCTGGATCATTCCAAACAAGACAGAGAACTTCTCTTTTTCCAGCAGGAGCAGTTTAATGGATCCTTTGGTGGTAAACCAGCTAGCCATGACTTATCTTCAGCCAACATGATAATAGATCCCTGGAGCAGTGCGGCAACTTGGTTCGCTAATGGGTTTCTGCAAATTTGTTTCAGAAAACAGGTGCAATAGGTAAAGGGACAAGAGATGCTAAGTGTGGGTGGGCTGTGGTAGTGACGTCAATACTAAGGTAGCAGTATAAAGGTGGCTGGACATTACATGCTGATGATGCAGGGGATGCTGCAGCTGTAACCAGGGGGAGGATGCAAGAATGTAGTGTAACAAGGCTGATGATGGTGAGCATTGTGAGGAAATGGAATATGTATGGGGATTAAATTTAGGTGCTGCTGGTGCTAGTGTGATGGTAGTTGGGATGTGTATAGGTAGTTGTGTGTACCAAGAGGTGAGTGTGAATGGCAGCAGATAAATGGGTGGAGTGCAGCGAGATGAGGTTGTAGGTATTGATGAAGGATGATAGGTGCCGGGTAGTGAGGATATGAAGTGCAAGTGGAAATGTGTATTGTTGTGGTGGATGTAAGAGATGCTGAAGGTGGAAGTGGTGTAAAGGGTGATGGCTAACTGGTAAAGGGGTTAATGAAGAACCCAATAGTGCAGGAGGTGGAGTGTTAGGATGAAGTGGCTGTGTAGGAGGTAACTAGGTGATAAGGGGCAGGTCAGACAAGTTATTACTACAAGTAAAGACCTTTCAGCAACTCTTAATATTTGCTGTAATGAATATTTTACAGCAATGATGAGCATTGCTGTAAACGTAGGTAAAGAAGACATGGATTAGGAAGTGTGCATAGTGGTGAGCGTGCAATGGCTGTAAGCAAGGGGTGTTGGTGGATGTTATGGGATATGTATATCAGTGAGAGGGTAACATGTGAAGGTGAATCGAGAAGTAAAGATGAGATACTTATGCGAAAATGCTATACTTAGTGTAACGCCTCGGATTTCCAAAACAAAGCTAAGTTAAAATTTTCATGAATTTCTTTTTTTTTTCTTTGCAGCAGAACTTAGAAAAAGCTTTTAGCAGCGGAATAAGACGATAATGAGTCGTCGGTTTTAGAAAACTCCGAGCACGTTGCAGGTATGTGGCCCAGCAACTCATTGACCACCAAGTGTTCCATTTTATCGAAAGCACATGTTTATTACAACACTACTGCTTAGAAAAGCAATGAAGGTTCAATAAAAGGAAGCAGTACAACTCTGTCTAGAGAAACCCTGGAACTCAATGCCGCCATGCTCCGCATATCGCCACGCAGGTCCAACACTTGAAATCCCCATAAAACGGGGTCAGAACCACTGATGGTCTGGTAAGTAGGCAAACACTTATTTATTCAACTCAAGTAAATGCATACACCACTCAGGGTCGCAGTTCATAATACGACGCTCAAGCCTCCATGACTTAGCGTATATCGCAAAAGCCTCATCAGGGCTATGAGTTGAACATCCACGCAAGTCTTCATGACTTCTCATAAGCCTCTTCAGGGCTGTGAGTTAGAATAACCGCTTAAGTCTCTACGACTTAGCCTTGACTTCCTCGGAGTCACGAATGGATGTCTAGCTCAAGCCTTTATGCTTGGCACATCCGTATCCTACGAATCTAAAGACAGCTCTCTGAGCTTCACTTAGTCGTACAGATATCAATGGGGTTCTTTCCCAATCGGTACAGTAGTATACCGACCATGACACCTTCACAAAGGTTATGCAGGACTGACTCAACAACGTCATCCACTCATACATTCAAAGTAGCGCTGTACCTAAGCTAATGCTTTGTTTCGATAATTGCACCTCCCCCTGGGCTTAGGGGACTCATATCTGGGCGACAACGCGACGATCTGGGGGTTGATTATTCTATGTATTTTAGATACCCCAGAGGCCTGTTGACCCCATCCCCCTAGTAGGACGGTACAGCATACCAGAAGAGATCCTTACTAGGTATCCGAATGCATTCTGCTACTGCAGTAGTTGGGTTCAATCCTTAGATATTTAAGGATAACCACGACCTCCATACCTCTGAGTGACGAAGGCCATCAATGAACTCTATCAGGTTCGGGTGAAATATATGTCACTCAAGGCTGCGCCATCACCGTCTTCCTCGGTGATAAATTCTGAAAGGGGCCTGCCGGTCTTACAATTACTTGACAAACATTGCATGCCTATAGGGCAGCCTTTGAGAAGTATGTACCCGACCCCAATCAACCACACGGTTTTCACCGTGGAACAAAGGTTTTATTCATATGCATGCTTAACTCTGCTCTCGGCACTTTGGCCTTGACGAGCACTTCACCTCTTTTAGTGGAAACAACACACTCCGGCTCAGCGGCCCTTACGAGTCTGGTTGTCTGATAATTCTCAATGAGCATGCACATGACTCGATCTCTACGGATCGGCTACTCGGCGTATTTTTACGCAACGAGCTCAGGACCTCGTCAAGGTGCTACCACTACTTTGGCGCAACGGCCCTTACAAGTATGGTGCCCTTGCAGGTGCCAGGGAGACGAGTCATTCTGACATCGTTCCAACAAAGAACATCATTGTGCCACTTAACTGGTTCTGGCAGCTCTTCTGCCAACCATTCTGTCAACACCTTCTCTGCTCTACCGGCAGTGGTGCGACGAACCCTTCTACATCGTAGAAGGCGTTCCATGAACTGGGTAGCACTTCTGCTACGTTCTTTCTGAGCCATTCCTAGTTCCTTCAGGAATTTCAGCAGCACTTTCTCTCTTTAACGGAGAAAGCGTGCGTTTTCTTTTATCCATTTCAGCGGCATCTCCCCTCTTTGGTGGGAAATCGCTACGCTTAACTCGGGAAATGGATGCGCACCGTTGTGCGTACTTTGCATCCATCAAGGTTGCAGGAACCTTGGGCCATAGTCAGGCCATACGTAATTGATTTAGTCTTTACGTAAAGAGCATTTTGCCAAAAGGCGAAGCCTTTCCAATAGGGGCTTCATTCGTCAAGCAGAATCTTGCACGAGGAGCGGTAAGGGAATCGCATTGGCGATTTGATTTCCATTTGAACGCTCACTTACGCACCATATATGTAATATAAGCAGAAGCCTATGCTTTATACAGCGGCGGCGTAAAGGAAATGCATATACTATTGTTCAGAGTGTGTAACTGAACGAAATATTCTACATATATAACAAAACAGGAGCCTTGGCATCGTTCGACGCGACGGCGTAAGTAAATGCATAATCGGAAGTGCTTTAATCGGAAGTACAGAAAGCAGGGAGGCTTGGCATCATACGATACGACGGCAAAGGTAAATTACATAGCCTGTGTGATATAAGACGCGTCGGTAGAATCAACAGATATACACCTAGATCTGTATCCAACGATAGTTACGAGGCGAGCGAGTGAACACCGAAGTGTCCTAGAGGGCTCAACCAAGAACTAGGGTGAGATACTATTTTGAAGAACGCATATACTGCGTATTCGAACATATATATCCGACGATAGTTACAAGGCGAGCGCGTGAACACCGAAGTATCCTAGAGGGCTCAACCAAGAACTAAAGCAAGATACTACTTCAGAAAGTATATGCTATATGCAAACAATCAAATACTTGAGAGAGATGGTTTAATGAAGCGAACTTACTTCAATTTGAGGAAGAAATGACTCTGATTGCTTCAAACGCTTCGAACGAGGCTCGACTTCGAAAAAGGATCAACTTCGAACTTCGGACAAAAAAGGACTTGGACTTTGACTTTGAACCAAACCAGGTTCAAGTCAAGTCAACTGGGTTCAGACTTAGGTCAAGTAGGTTCAGACCTAGGTCAGGTGGGTTAGGACCAGGTCAGGCAGGCTCAGACCAGGTCAAGCAGGCTCAGGCTAAGTCAGGCAGGCTCAGACCAGGTCAGGTGGGCTAGGCTAGGTAGGGGAGGTTTGGAAAAAGGAGGAGAGAGAGAGAGGTTGGCGATTTTTAGAGAGAGGGGGGCTCCTCTATTTATAGGAAGTGAAACTTGGGCCCCAAGTTTCACTTTTACCCTAATACCCCTTGGCTTTTCAGAAATCCCTTCCATGGAAGGTGCTGGAAGGAGCTGGAAGGTCCTGGAAGGTGCTGGAATATTCTAGAATCTTCTAGAATATTTTCTGAGAAATATTTCTGTGGGTCCCACCCATATTTCCGTGGGTCCCACAAGAATTTCGGGTTTTCGGCGATTTTTTTCCGAAAAATTCTGAGTACGCCATTATCTTCGTATTGATGCCACTAAGAAAGTTGGCTCGCAGGAATCCTTTGATTTTGTTCAGATAGGAAGTCATGGCTTCCAGAGTGTTTGAGCATATATTTGCGTTTCGACGAATATACTAAGTGTAACTGGCTCGCAGGAATTGATTCGTTTCGCGTTCTGAGAAAAATGTCATTTTTAGCGGTAAATGCTTCATGAATTTTATTCAGATATTTTCTGAAAAATTGCGGGTCTTACATCATTACCCCCTTAAAGGAATTTCGTCCGCGAAATTCAGCTAAGAGTACAAGGTGAAGAGTTCAGGATATTTATCCCGCATATCTGATTCGGGCTCCCAAGTGCAATCATCGACTCCGTGATGTTGCCATCTCACTTTGACAAGCGGAATGACCTTCGTCCTTAGCACTTGCTCCCGTCGGTCCATGATCTCTACTGGCCTTTCTTCCACCGTCATATCCTTCTGGATGTCAATATCTTCATGTTGGATGACATGGGAAGGGTCGTGAACGTATTTTCTAAGCATTGACACATGAAATACGTTATGTATCTGTGTATACTGCGGTGGCAATGCTACTTTGTAGGCGGTCTCTCCTATCCGGCTCAAAACCTCGAAGGGACCAACGAATCTGAGGCTGAGCTTCCCCTTCTTTCCGAAACGAAACACACTCTTGGTTGGGGAGACCTTGATAAAAACCTTATCTCCAACCGCAAAAGTGAGTTCCCTACGCCGCTGATCGGCATAGCTCTTCTGTCGACTCTGAGCAGTCAGTAGCTTCTTCCTGATCATGTGGACCTGCTCAGTATAATGCTGCAACACTATGGGCGAGTCCAAGGTTCGCTCACCCACTTCACCCCAATGGATTGGTGATCGACAGGGTCGCCCGTATAAGGCTTCATACGGTGCCATCCCAATGCTAGCGTGGTGGCTATTATTATAAGCAAATTCAGCCAACGCTAGGTGGGAATCCCAATCACCTTTCCATTCTAGCATACAGGCTCTTAGCATATCTTCAAGAGTCTGTATGGTTCGTTCTGATTGCCCATCTGTTTGGGGATGGAATGCTGTAGTGAACTTGAGTTTCGTCCCCAGGGCTCTCTGAAGCTGCTCCCAAAAGTGAGAGGTGAACTTCGGGTCACGATCGAATATGATCGAAATCGGCACTCCATGGAGTCTAACGATTTCTCGAATGTAGATCTCCGCCAATCGTTCAGTTGAGTATCGAGTGTTGATTGGTAGGAAGTGAGCAGACTTGGTGAGTCTGTCTACGATCACCCATATTGAGTCATGTTGTCTCTTGGACCGAGGCAATCCAACGATGAAATCCATCGTAATGCCCTCCCATTTCCATTCTGGAATCTCGATCCGTTGCATTTTTCCACCAGGTCGTTGATGCTCGATTTTTACTTGCTGGCAGATCAAACACTTTGAGACAAATGTAGCCACATCACGTTTCATACCCCTCCACCAGTACTTTCTTTGTAAGTCCCGAAACATTTTTGTACCTCCAGGGTGAATGGTGTACTTGCTGTTATGAGCCTCCTGGAGTACTTCCTGTCTTAGCTCAGGGTTATTTGGAACCCAAATTCTTTCTTTCATCCATATTCCTCCATCCTCTTTTAAATGAAAGAAAGTGTCATCTTTTGCAGCACGAGCTTTTAATTCCAAGTACTGGGGGTCCTTGAACTGTTCGGCTACGATGCGATCGAGGATCTCGATATGGATTGTCAGGCATAACAATCGAATCTTTCCTGGGTCAGCCAGGAATGGCTTCCAACTGACAAAATCCTCCATCAGCTTCCATTGTCCGGTGAGGCTGGCCAGAGTGCCAACAGTCTTGCGACTAAGGGCATCTGCTACAACATTCACTTTTCCAGGGTGATAGGAAAGCGTGAATTCATAGTTTTTGAGGAATTCCAGCCATCGTCGTTGCCGCATATTGAGTTCCTTTTGAGAAAAGAGGTATTTTAGGCTTTTATGGTCCGACATGACCTCAAATTTCTCTCCATAAAGGTAGTGTCGCCATATTTTAAGTGCGAACACTACCGCGGCAAGCTCAAGATCGTGGGTTGGATAGTTTTTCTCATGAATTCTTAACTGACGGGATGCATAGGCGATTACTTTGCCATGCTGCATCAATACGCAACCCAGACCTGTTCCTGAGGCATCGGTATAAGCCACGAAGCCTCCCTGACCAGCAGGTAAGGTAAGGAGAGGGGCAGTGGTAAGCCTCTGTTTGAGAACCTCAAAGCACTCCTTACATTGGTTAGTCCATTCGAACTTGACTCCCTTTTTCAACAATTTTGTCATCGGTACGGCGATTCGGGAGAAGTCTTGTATGAACTTCCGATAATATCCGGCAAGTCCAAGGAAGCTGCGGACCTCAGTGATATTTTCTGGCTGCTTCCAGTCTATCACAGCTTCGACCTTCGCAGGATCTACTGCGATTCCATCTTTTGAGATCACATGGCCAAGGAACATTACTTTGTCTAGCCAGAATTCACATTTTGAAAACTTGGCATATAACTGATTATCTTGAAGGGTTTTCAAGACGATTCTCAAGTGCTCCTTGTGTTGTTCCTCATTCTCTGAATACACGAGAATGTCATCAATGAAGACGATGACAAAAGTGTCTAAGTATGGCTTGAACACTCGATTCATCAGGTCCATAAAGACAGCAGGCGCATTATTAAGTCTGAAGGGCATTACTACGAACTCATAATGGCCATATCTCGTTCTGAAGGCAGTCTTAGGTATATCCTCCTCCTTAACTCTGAGCTGATGGTATCCAGACCTGAGGTCGATCTTGGAGAACACTCTCGCTGTTCTGAGCTGATCGAATAAGTCCTCAATCCGAGGCAACGGGTACTTATTTTTAACGGTTGCCTGGTTAAGCATCCGATAATCGATGCATAACCGAAGGGATCCATCCTTCTTTTTTACAAACAGTACCGGGGCTCCCCATGGTGACATACTTGGTCGGATGAACCCTTGTTCCATCAGTTCTTCCAACTGACACTTCAACTCACTGAGTTCAGCTGGTGCCATACGATAAGGGGCTTTGGATATTGGCGTTGTTCCAGGTAAGGATTGAATTCCAAATTCAACCTCACGAAGTGGCGGAAGTCCTGGCAATTCCTCAGGAAATAGATCGGGAAACTCCCACACTACTTCCAAACTCTCAAGGGGTTGGTCATTGGATTTTTCCACCGAGAGACTCAACAGGAAGGCCACACAACCCTTCCTAAGGTATTTTTGTACCTTAAGTGCTGATATGAGCCTTTTTTGTGGAACTGGTTTGGATAACCGGTATTCCATCTTAGGCAATCCGGGTCGAGATAGAATCACTCTGCCCTCGCGGCACAGAATCTTGGCATTATTCTGAGCCAACCAATTCATTCCCAGAATGACATCGTACTGTATCATATCAATCAGAATGGCGTCAGTAGGCAAGTGTTGCCCTGCTATCTCAATATCCAAATTTTTCACACACCGGATACATTTGGTGCGTGAACCCAACGGGTTATATACTTTGATCATTTTATCAATCGGTTGCACCGAGGCGTGGAGTTGTTCGGTGAAATCGTCGGAGATAAACGTATGAGTAGCACCACAATCAAACAAGACGTAAGCTGCATGTCCATTAACAGGTACGGTGCCTTCAATGAGGTCATCGGTTTCGACTTGTTCAGTCATTACAGCGTATACACGACCTGCAGCAGGCCTTTGTTCTACTCTAGGTGGGGGTCGTTGGACTTGTGTTCGTTGTGGTATTTGTTGAGAGGGTCCGGCAGATCCGGCATTCCTCCTTTGCTCATCAGCAAGCTTCTTCCTGCACTGTCTTGTAATGTGGCCCATTTTGCCACAGTAGAAGCATCCACCTGTGTCACGTGGACATGGTCCTCTTGCGTGATTTATATGGCATTTTGGGCAGTTCGGGTTTGACTGCAGATTGTTTGGAGCCATGTTCTGCCTTGGCCTCACGACTTGTTGAGTGTTGTTCTCACCTTGGAACCTTTTCTTTTGAAAGGGTTGTCGTGAACCCTGGCCACTTGGAAACATTCTCTTCTTGTTCCCACCATCAATTACGGGCCTTTTTGCTATGATCACTTTGGATCGCTCCCAATCCACTTGTATTTTTGAAGCTGCTGCCACAGCAGTTTGAAAAGTTTGGGGCATGCTGGTGATAACCCGTGACCTTAGCCCTTCTCGCAGTCCGTTGATGTACTTGTCGGGCCCTTTCTTGGTCGGTCTCAAATAACCGGGAGCAGTACCGTTCAAGATTTTGAAATTTGGTGGTATAGTCAATCAGACTCATGCCACCCTACTCCAATTCCAGAAACTCCATTTTCTTCTTGTTTCTGGAGTGTAACGGGAAGTAATTATCCATGAAAGCTCTTCGGAAGTCAGTCCAAGGAATGACTTCAACTTCCGAGAACTAGATAATCTTAGTGGTATCCCACCACTTTCGTGCGTTGTCTTCCAGCCTGTACGTGCCAAAGTTGGTCTTCTTTTCTTCTGGTACTCCCAATACCAGGAAGGCACGTTCTGTCTCTTCGACCCAACTCTCTACTAGTCCAGGATCGGCTCTACCAGCGAAGACTGGTGGATCAAGCTTGAGGAATTTTTCATAGGTTATTCTCCCAAGGTTTTCGCTTTGAGGTGCGACTGATTCTGACCTTGTTTCTCGAATGGCAGTAACCAAATTGTTGAGCATTTCCAGCAGGAATACTTTAGTATGAAACTCCTCGCTCGGCATGGTTCTCCTCGTCGTAGGAGCCATTTATCTACCATATACAAGCAATGTGTTTTAGTTTCACAATGTATATATCGAAGCAAAGTTCTATTTACTTAATATACATCACATTTACACAAGCATCGCCTTAAACAAAACGTCATGCCGCACTGGCAGACTTTTAGGCGTTGAGAAACTATATACACGAGTCTATTGACTCCAAAATACTACCAGTCTCTTCTAGGAACTGGATTTCTTTCTTGACCCAAAGAACCCGAAGTATCGTTTACTTCCACATTGCCTTGGTGCAGGCACTAGTAGTTTTGGCTTGGGCGGCACTTCCGCACTCTCAAGCGACTCTTGTGGATAGATCAGTAATGCTGGTCCACTTGCCCATTCAGTGGCATCATGGCTCGCGGAATCCGAGACCATAACGGGATGATATAGGTTGTATCCCTCTCCTTGGCCATTCAGGCTCGGCGTTGGTGAAGCCGCTCTGTTCCCCCATATAATCGTACTATGATTCGAGGAATCTGAAATCATAATGGGATTATAAAAGGAGTTGTTGCATCCCTCCTCCCGACTGTGCAAGCTAGGCGTACATGATGCCTATTGATAGCCTTGCGATTGACCAAATCCCTCAAGGAAGTTCAAGTCAAATCCTACCAAAGATGGTAGTTCATCAGAAGTCGCTGGGGTACGGCTACTCCCTCTACTGGAGTAATGTGGCCCACTAACACGCGAGGTCTCATCCCTAAGACCAAGCGATCCCCGCCGACCCATATCGGCGGTATGCTTCATTTGGCATTCGTTGGCGGAATGCCCTTCTTCGCCACAATACTGGCAGTCTTCGACTTCATATGGGCATACCCACTCATTGTGCATGATCCCGCAATGATAGCAGTATCCTTGGGAGTCGTGAGTTGCCATCTATACAAAGATGCACCTAGATCAGAACAAGAAGTATAAAATATACTTACAGTGCGATATGGTGGACAAGACGGATCTCGAACCAGGTTTCTCAGACTCTTGCTCTGATACCAATTCTGTAACGCCCCGGATTTCCAAAACAAAGCTAAGTTAAAATTTTCATGAATTTCTTTTTTTTTTTCTTTGCAGCAGAACTTAGAAAAAGCTTTTAGCAGCGGAATAAGACGATAATGAGTCGTCGGTTTTAGAAAACTCCGAGCACGTTGCAGGTATGTGGCCTAGCAACTCATTGACCACCAAGTGTTTCATTTTATCGAAAGCATATGTTTATTACAACACTACTGCTTAGAAAAGCAGTGAAGGTTCAATAAAAGGAAGCAGTACAACTCTGTCTAGAGAAACCCTGGAACTCGATGCCGCCATGCTCCGCATATCGCCACGCAGGTCCAACACCTGAAATCCCCATAAAACGGAGTCAGAACCACTGATGGTCTGGTAAGTAGGCAAACACCTATCTATTCAACTCAAGTAAATGCATAGACCACTCAGGGTCGCAGTTCGTAATACGACGCTCAAGCCTCCATGACTTAGCGTATATCGCAAAAGCCTCATCAGGGCTATGAGTTGAACATCCACGCAAGTCTTCATGACTTCGCATAAGCCTCTTCAGGGCTGTGAGTTAGAATAACCGCTTAAGTCTCTACGACTTAGCCTTGACTTCCTCAGAGTCACGAATGGATGTCTAGCTCAAGCCTTTATGCTTGGCACATTCGTATCCTACGAATCTAAGGACAGCTCTCCGAGCTTCACTTAGTCGTACGGATATCAATGGGGTTCTTTCCCAATTGGTACAGTAGTATACCGACCATGACACCTTCACAAAGGTTATGCAGGACTGACTCAACAACGTCATCCACTCATACATTCAAAGTAACATTGTACCTAAGCTAATGCTTTGTTTCGATAATTGCACCTCCCCCTGGGCTTAGGGGACTCATATCTGGGCGACAACGCGACGATCTGGGGGTTGATTATTCTACGTATTTTAGATACCCCAGAAGCCTGTTGACCCCATTCCCCTAGTAGGACGGTACAACATACCAGAAGAGATCCTTACTAGGTATCCGAATGCATTCTGCTACTGCAGTAGTTGGGTTCAATCCTTAGATATTTAAGGATAACCACGACCTCCATACCTCTGAGTGATGAAGGCCATCAATGAACTCTATCAGGTTCGGGTGAAATATATGTCACTCAAGGCTGCGCCATCACCGTCTTCCTCGGTGAGAAATTCTGAAAGGGGCCTGCCGGTCTTACAATTACTTGACGAACATTGCATGCCTATAGGGCAGCCTTTGAGAAGTATGTACCCGACCCCAATCAACCACACGGTTTTCACCGTGGAACAAAGGTTTTATTCATATGCATGCTTAACTCTGCTCTCGGCACTTCGGCCTTGACGAGCACTTCACCTCTTTCGGTGGAAACAATACACTCCGGCTCAGCGGCCCTTACGAGTCTGGTTGTCTGATAATTCTCAATGAGCATGCACATGACTCGATCTCTACGGATCGGCTACTCGGCGTATTTTTACGCAACGAGCTCAGGACCTCGTCAAGGTGCTACCACTACTTTGGCGCAACGATCCTTACAAGTATGGTGCCCTTGCAGGTGCCAGGGAGACGAGTCATTCTGACATCGTTCCAACAAAGAACATCATTGTGCCACTTAACTGGTTCTGGCAGCTCTTCTGCCAACCATTCTGTCAACACCTTCTCTGCTCTACCGGCAGTGGTGCGACGAACCCTTCTACATCGTAGAAGGCGTTCCATGAACTGGGTAGCACTTCTGCTACGTTCTTTCTGAGCCATTCCTAGTTCCTTCAGGAATTTCAGCAGCACTTTCTCTCTTTAACGAAGAAAGCGTGCGTTTTCTTTTATCCATTTCAGCGGCATCTCCCCTCTTTGGTGGGAAATCGCTACGCTTAACTCTGGAAATGGATGCGCACCGTTGTGCGTACTTTGCATCCATCAAGGTTGCAGGAACCTTGGGCCATAGCCAGGCCATACGTAATTGATTTAGTCTTTACGTAAAGAGCATTTTGCCAAAAGGCGAAGCCTTTCCAATAGGGGCTTCATTCGTCAAGCAGAATCTTGCACGAGGAGCGGTAAGGGAATCACATTGGCGATTTGATCTCCATTTGAACGCTCACTTACGCGCCATATATGTAATATAAGCAGAAGCCTGTGCTTTATACAGCGGCGGCGTAAAGGAAATGCATATACTATTGTTCAGGGTGTGTAACTGAACGAAATATTCTACATATTTAACAAAACAGGAGCCTTGGCATCGTTCGACGCGACGGCGTAAGTAAATGCATAATCAAAAGTGCTTTAATCGGAAGTACAGAAAGCAGGGAGCCTTGGCATTATACGACGCGACGGCAAAGGTAAATTACATAGCCTGTGCGATTTAAGACGCGTCAGCAGAATCAACAGATATACACCTAGATCTGTATCCAACGATAGTTACGAGGCGAGCGAGTGAACACCGAAGTGTCCTAGAGGGCTCAACCAAGAACTAGGGTAAGATACTATTTTGAAGAACGCATATACTACGTATTCGAACATATATATCCGACGATAGTTACGAGGCGAGCGCGTGAACACCGAAGTGTCCTAGAGGGCTCAACCAAGAACTAAAGCAAGATACTACTTCAGAAAGTATATGCTATATACAAACAATCAAATACTTGAGAGAGATGGTTTAATGAAGCGAACTTACTTCAATTTATGGAAGAAACGACTCCGATTGCTTCAAACGCTTCGAACGAGGCTCGACTTCGAAAAAGGATCAACTTCGAACTTCGGACGAAAAAGGACTTGGACTTTGACTTTGAACCAAACCAGGTTCAAGTCAAGTCAACTGGGTTCAGACTTAGGTCAAGTAGGTTCAGACCTTGGTCAGGTGGTTAGGACCAGGTCAGGCAGGCTCAGACCAGTTCAAGCAGGCTCAGGCTAAGTCAGGCAGGCTCAGAACAGGTCTGGTGGGCTCAGGTGGGCTAGGCTAGGTAGGGGAGGTTTGGAAAAAGGAGGAGAGAGAGAGGGGTTGGCGATTTTTAGAGAGAGGGGGGCTCCTCTATTTATAGGAAGTGAAACTTGGGCCCCAAGTTTCACTTTTACCCTTATACCCCTTGGCTTTTCAGAAATCCCTTCCATGGAAGGTGCTCGAAGGAGCTAGAAGGTCCTGGAAGGTGCTGGAATATTCTAGAATCTTCTAGAATATTTTCTGAGAAATATTTCTGTGGGTCCCACCCATATTTCCGTGGGTCCCACAAGAATTTCGGGTTTTCGGCGATTTTTTTCCGAAAAATTCTGAGTACGCCATTATCTTCGTATTGATGCCACTAAGAAAGTTGGCTCGCAGAAATCCTTTGATTTTGTTCAGATAGGAAGTTATGGCTTCCAGAGTGTTTGAGCATATATTCGCGTTTCGACGAATATACTAAGTGTAACTGGCTCGCAGGAATTGATTCGTTTCGCCTTCTGAGAAAAATGTCATTTTTAGCGGTAAATGCCTCATGAATTTTATTCAGATATTTTCTGAAAAATTGCGGGTCTTACACTTAGACTAACTAAAAAGATACATTCATATAGCCAAATTGATATGCTTGGGTTGACTAAGAGAAGAACTGCCTGTATAAAGATCTAAGCTATAATGAAGGTGTGGTACCTAAGCTAATGGATAGAATGTGTGTGCATTAGTCTAACTATAAATGCTTATGCTGAATGGGGAGTATAGGCCAAATCAGCTATCTATGCGACAAGTGATGCCCAAGCTGAACAACTATGAGATGCTGCACTGATATCCAGAGCAAGAAAACGATGTTGAGTGGAGGATATATAGTAGCGATAGAGGAAATATGTAAAAAAAAAAAAGTGACATGATATTACAGCTGCTATAACAATGTAGTGGATATGCAAATGTCTTGGAGGTTTTGAACATGTGCAGGCGTAGGAGATAGTGGTACAGTTGGGTTTAAGCAGGTAGCTGAGTGAAATTATCGCAGCATAGTTGATTAGTAAGGATAATGCAGGAAATGGGCTAAACATGGTAAATGGGGTGCAAATGATAACAAAAAAAATGCTGGGAAGATCAAGATAGATCTAATATATATATATATATATATATATATATATATATATATATATATATATATATATATATATATATATATATGTGGTGGAGATGCATTGATGCTCATACATCCACAAAAAAAAAAAATAATAGGAGATTCAATTCAAATATAAATTCTGCAGTGAGTGAGATCAATCTTTCAAACCTATCATACCAACGTCATATGGTATATTTGGCCTATACCCCTTTGTATCAACAGTGAGAAAGAAAATTTCTTCTGAACTGAATTGACCAATGTTCACCATATTCCCAGCTTCTTTACCGTGCTACTGAGAGACTTATCCAATTTATGCCCTGCAGGGAAAAGCTCAGGCCAACATATCATTGCTGGCCCATTTAACTAGGATTTGGGCCTCCAACGTCATATAATCCAATGGCGTTGTTGCCAATGTTGGAAAGCGAACGAATTATTTGAAATTGATAAATCAGCATAAAAGAGATGATCTAAGTGACTAAATATCACAGGATGAAACTAATGGGTGCGTCCAATGAAGGAACAGACAGCTGAATTAGCAGAAACCAAACTTATCTTATGTAAATGATACCGAATGAGGTAAAAAAAAAGAAAAACCCAAAAGCAAAATATGATAGACAAAAGTAACAGAACACAGAGGATGGTATAAAATATAATTGATGCATCAAAGCTTGAGACAAAATATGTGGTATGTTATAGGGATATGGTTGCTGTGCTAAACTCAAAACATGAGAGGCCAAGTGGGGAAAGGGGAAGTAAGTCAGTGATTTACCTGGTATGCGCCCCTTACCATGAGACGATTATCTGGAACAGAATTTTCCAACAATTTCTTTCAATC
Organism: Nuphar pumila; assembly: GCF_984573655.1. Classification (NCBI taxonomy): domain Eukaryota; kingdom Viridiplantae; phylum Streptophyta; class Magnoliopsida; order Nymphaeales; family Nymphaeaceae; genus Nuphar; species Nuphar pumila. The sequence continues at coordinate 51,092,298 of NC_143256.1, forward strand.
CTATAGATTTATTTTACCAATAATGTCATTCTTCAGAACTTTTGCATCACCATATTCAGGACCCAGTACATCAACGCTGCCACTGCCATTGAGCCAGGCAAATATTGGCTGGAAAATCCTCAGCAAAATCCTACGTGGGAGCCTTCCATGTTTATCATTCGTAGAATTGATTCAACCAGTAGGTGAATCCTATACTCATCTCAACAAACGTACTGAGAATCCGTCGTTATTTAGGTCTATCATAGCACCTTTTAGAGGTTTTACTTGATGCAACCACCATCTCCTCAAGAACATGTATTAATTAAAACACTAGAAATAGGATAACGATCCAGGCAAATGATAAATATATGGGAAAACGACCCAAAATTAGGATAGAACAGGACAAAGAAATGACATATCATGCTGAAGAGAAAGAAAAAAAAAATGTGTAACGATAGTAAGAAAAGGGGATTTGAAATAGATTTCACTATGAATGTGAATCGATTCATAATAAAACTCGATACAATCTGATATAAGCACTATCATGAGGAATATAAACAGGAACCAGATCGGGGCTCCGATGAATTTAAACGACATAAACATATATTCAGATTCACAGAAATCGAAGGAAAATCAAAACAAACTTCCAGAAAATAAAGTGAAAATGTCGGAATGTAAAAATTCCAATAATGTTGCACATAGATAAATCGATTTGCGATGAACAAATCGGTGTTATCACGGGTGCCTCAAGGAAGAAAGGACAAAAAATAGGAAAATCGAGAGAAACCAGGTGAAATGAAGGAGGGAGGAGATACTTACCGAAGGTCTGCTGGAGCTTCAGACAGGTCGCCTCCCTTCAGTCGGGTGGAAGAACACCAAGGAAATAAGAAGAAAGGGGAAGAGGAAAAGAAGAAGAAGATCGGGTGGAAAGGATGTGATGGATTAAGGATAGGTTGTTGGCGTTCTTTCTTCCTTCAGAAGAGATCTCCCCCCTCCCTTTCAAGAGGCTTGGATGACTCGCTTTTAAAGAAAATCCCAGGCTCGGTGGTTGAAGATGGAGGATGAAGAAGGCAGAGTTTGTTTTGAAATCAACGATGGAGAATCGAGAGAGAGGATGCGCGGGAGCGATCCGTTGCAAAATTTCCCCTTTTTCAAAAGAAGGGTCCTTTTTAAGAATTTTTTTGTAAAATGGTTTTAAAATGAGGTTTTTAGCAAAATTCATTTCTTTCAAGTTTTAAAACCATTTGCTTTTTCTCAATTTTTTTGATTTTTATATCATTTTTTTTCCATTTTTTTGTATTTTTGTAATAGAAAACTAAGATTTTATGAAAACAAAGTTTAAACACTAAATTTTTGTATTTTTCTGAGAAATATTTAAAAAGAGTGTTTTTCCGAGAATTTCAGGCTATTTCAGAGAAATTTCTTCAGAAAGTGGGTTTGGACCCAAGTTTTGAGAAAATGTTCGAGTTTTAAAACTTGAATCGAGGAATATAACGCAATGCATCCAAACGGATGTAGGATGGATTGTTCGAGCTATTTACAAACTATTTTTGATATTTTCTGTAATTTTAATTTAAAATTTGGACAACGAGGCTCAGATTCGGATCTGAACAATGGATCCAGATTCGAAATCAATTTAAACATATAGAATGAATTTAATTTCAGTAAAACTTGAGAAATGGACTAGAATTTAGATTTAAAAATGACTCATTTTGCTCAAAAAAATGAATTTAGGGGCAAGAAGGGAATATTTAAAAGATTTTGAAAAATTTGGGGTGTTCACAGATGCCCCTCTTTGCTACTAAGCCGGTTGAAAGCCGAGCTTAGTGGCAAAGAAAACACTCCAAATTTTAAATAATGCCCCAGTCAGCAGATTTGAAATGGGTGTGGAAGAATTTGATTTAAAAGACATGGTTTTTTTGCAGGTTTAAAACTTTATCCTTGAATGGCTTGGGAAGACGAAATCCTCGAAAGTGATATGATTGAATAATAGAGATGAGGAAATCGTGATGGGACTTTGGGTGAATATCCCGAAAGGTAAGAATTTTGATCAAGCCTCATGGGTGAGACAAGATCAGCCTTTTGAATGACTCAGGTTTAGCCCTTAACCTGGATGAGACTAAGATATCTTAAGATAACCTGAATGGGGAAAGGAATAGAAGAAGATCTTGATGGGACATTTTTGAGAAAATGCCTCATGAGATGAAGTTCAAGTAGGACTTTATTCTGGATGGATATACAAAGCATGGATTCCTCGATGGGAAGAACCATGATGGGACTGGGAAGGAAACACCTTGTCAAAACGAGAAACCTCGTTAGGACGAGACTCAGGTTTAACCCAAACCTGAAAAAGGAAGATACCTCGATACACGAGGTTCAGGCTTAACCCTTAACCTAAAGGGGATGACCATACGGAATCCTCGAGTGAAGAGACCATGATGGGACCTTCAGAGTTTGGACGAACAAATCCGAAAGGGGTTTGCGAAAGGAGGAAGGAAATGGGGTTCCCTTAAGCTTTGAAAAAAAGGGATGAGCTTGGACGTCTCATTGCTGAGACTAAATCAGTTTTTGAATTTAATGACCTCTCGCAGGGAGTACAGGTTTTGACCCTTAATCTGAGTGGGAACAACCATACGGATATCTTGAAACCGTGATGGGACAGGAGAGATACTTCAACTAAGTGGGGTAACTCTTCTGGAAGATATAAACAACGCTAAGTTGTACAAAAATGGATATTGAATATTTATTTCATTCTTAGAATATCTAGAAAAATTTTGCCAATAAGATAAATTTATATTTGACTTCAACGCTTGAAAATGTGCATATGTGTGCAAAAGATATTCCCTCTTTTTACCTAGAGTATTTCCTTTAACAAGGTTAACTTCTCGGTTTTTAAGAGTCAAATTCAAAATTTTAACGCTGATGATTTTCTTCAAGGAAGCTATCCATTTCCCTGATATGAGAAGAGAAGAAGTATTCTCAATTTCATAAAAGCGAGTAGTGAAAAGACATTGATAAAAGAATTTTGCATGAGAAAAGATGACTTCTGGCAATTTCGGCAGTTTGATATCTGGGTGTTTTCCCGTGATGATCTTTTTGCACTCTTTTTGAGTCATTGGGCTTTTCGGGCTTTTTACATCATCCTTCATTTTGGGGATGTCCTGACTTCTCTCTCTTTTTCAGGGAAGGGTACGTCACAAACTCCTTCATCTTGGAGATGCTTCGATCCTTCTTTTATCTCAGGGATTATATATGATGGTATAGGCTCAAAGGTCTTTATATGGTAGCTGAAATCAAATATCATTTAGGGTTTGTCGGTAGGCTCATCACACTCGCCTTCATCTCGACGGTGATCTGAACTTTTCCTAGAAGGATCCTTCACAAACTCCTTCATCTTGGTAGATGATCCAAATCTTCTTTGGCCCCGGGGGTCTACTCGCTTAATTCGCCTTCATCTTGACGACAATTGAGAGATCCCTTTTGCAGATATTTGATTGCAGCTTTAGAAATGAGAAGATATGGATTAGGTGGATTCTTTTATAGCTTAGGAAATTTCCATTGTCTAATTGCCAGAAAATCATCTTTAAACATGCGTCATAGCTATGATCAATATCAATTCGCTTCCGGCTTTTCAATGTCATCGAATATTTATTTCACTAATCATACCGAGGATATTTCTTTCATCCTTTTGGTTGATCAACAGGAAAAAGATTTGAATTTTACCTCTTTTTCACAAAGAGTTTCACCTTTTATGAAGAAAATACTAGAGGTAATCTGAGGTAATTCTTTTGTGCAGTAAGATTTTTTGGGAATCAACAAATATTTTTAGCAAATTGGCAAAGTTTTCATGACTTCTATGTGAAATATTTACTCAATAATGATTTTGATGCGACCCTTAGTTGCAATTTATGATTTTGGACATTCTGATCAGTAAAATTGGAACCTTTCATTTAACGACCAGTGAAGGAGCTGGAACCTTTCATTTAACGACCAACGAAGTAGCTGGGACATTTCATTTAATGACCAGCGAAGTAGCTGGGACATTTAATTTAATGACCAGAAAAATCTGGGACCTTTCATTTAATGACCAACGAAGGAGTTTGAACATTTCATTTAGTGACCAGCGAAGTAGCTGGAACATTTCATTTAGCGACCAGCGAAGTAGCTGGGACATTTCATTTAGCGACCAGCGAAGTAGCTGGGACATTTCATTTAGCGACCAGCGAAGTAGCTGGGACATTTCATTTAACGACCAGCGAAGTAGCTGGGACATTTCATTTAATCATTTAACGACCAGCGAAGTAGCTGGGACATTTCATTTAATCATTTAACGACCAGCGAAGTAGCTGGGACATTTCATTTAATCATTTAACGACCAACGAAGTAGCTGGGACATTTCATTCAATCATTTAACGACCAGCGAAGTAGCTGGGACATTTCATTTAATCATTTAACGACCAGCGAAGTAGCTGGGACATTTTATTTAATCATTTAACGACCAGCAAAGTAGCTGGGACATTTCATTTAACGACCTGATTTAAGATTGAGACTTTTGAAAGACAACCAGTATGAGGACGGAGCTTGATCTTTAGATTTAAAAACTTTAGCAAAACAACCAGTGCGAGCACCGGGTTTTTCCAACCGAGAGTCGACAAAGGAGATCGGCCTATTTAAGATATTTAGAGATTGAAGCAAGAAAAAAAAAATGGCCAGGGTTCCAGGATTATCCCTTACCCTGAAGGAGAAAACATAATAGACATTTTGAAGAGAATTTAGAAAAAGAATGATTCAGGTTTATCCCTTAACCTGAAGGGGAAATAGAAGATTTTGTGAAGAAATAACTTGAATTTAGAAAGGATATGGCAAGATTTAGAATTTATGATCTATGATTTAGATGGACCAGGTATGTGACAGGGAATATAAAAAGAATAAACTTTGAGAAGACAAAAGGATATAGAACTTTGAAAAAAAAATGTAGAACATTTGAGGAAAATTTGATTTTATTTTTGTAAAAAGAATTCTCACAGGTAGCATGGTTGCCCCTATGAGTGATCTCAGGATTATCCCTTATCCTGAATGAGGAAAAGAATAGAATTTAAAGAGATTTAATGTAGGGAAATTGATATAAATCTAGAAAATCAACAAAGATTGACAAAACTTGTATTTACAAAAGAATCCTCATAGGTAGCGTTATTGCTCCTACGAGGGGTTTCAGGATTATCCCTTATCCTGAATGGGAAAAAGAATAGAATTTAAAGAGATTTAATAAAGGGAGATTGATATAAATCTAGAAAATCAATAAAGATTGGCAAAACTTGTATTTACAAAAGAATCCTCATAGGTAGCGTTATTGCTCCTACGAGGGGTCTCAGGATTATCCCTTATCCTGAATGGGAAATAGAATAGAATTTAAGAAAGTGAAGAGAAATTGATATAAATTTAGAAAATCAAATAAAGGTTGACGAAACTTGTATTTACAAAAGAATTTTCGTAGGTAGCATTATTGCTCCTACGAGGGGTCTCAGGATTTGCCCTTATCCTGAATGGGAAAAAGAATAGAATTTAAAGAGATTTAATAAAGGGAGATTGATATAAATCTAGAAAATCAATAAAGATTGGCAAAACTTGTATTTATAAAAGAATCCTCATAGGTAGCGTTATTGCTCCTACGAGGGGTCTCAGGATTATCCCTTATCCTGAATGGGAAAACCTCAGACAACGAGGGTCAGGTTTATCCCTTAACCTGAAAGGGTACACCTCGGACAACGAGGGTCAGGTTTATCCCTTAACCTGAAAGGGTACACCTCGGACAACGAGGGTCAGGTTTATCCCTTAACCTGAAAGGGCACACCTCGAACAACGAGGGTCAGGTTTATCCCTTAACCTGAAAGGGGCAGATATAAAAAGAATACCTCATTGAAAAGAGGCATCAGGTTTATCCCTTAACCTGAAAGGGTAATAAAATTGATAAAATTTTAATAGAATTGAGGAAATATTGATAAACTTGATAAAACTTGATAAAATTGATGTAAACTTGATAAAAATATGAGTAAAATGAATGAAACAGATAAAAAAAAATACCAAAAAGCTAACCGAAAATTTTATAAGATTTGAGAAAAAGGAGTTTTTCTGATCCTGCCTGCATATGGGATCTTTGAAAGGAAAATGTTTATTTAAAAGATAAGTGAGAAATCATTTTGGGGGAAGAAAATCCACCACAAGAAAAATAATCAGCGCGAGATCTGATCCTTTAAATCAAACATGAGAGATCATCATGAGGGTTAATTTTCGAAGGCAATGGTTTTGAATACCTAATTTTGAAGAAGAAGATCAACAATAGATCTGATTTCTAAAAATAACAGTTCGAAATCGATAATAAGATCAACACAAGGGTTGATCGTTGAAGGTAATGCTTAAAAACCAATCTTGGAAGATAAGACCAACACAGGGTCGATCTTTGAATATAATTATTTAAAACCCATTTTTGGAAGATAAGACCAATGCAATGATTGATCTTTGAATATGATGATTTATAACCCATTTTAAAAGATAGGAACAACGCCAGGGTTGATCTTTGAAAAGTTTTAAGATCAACTTTGGAGGATAAGACCAACGCAAGGGTTGATCTTCTAAAAAAAGATTTGAAATCCAATTTGGAAGATAAGATCAATACAAGGATTGATCTTTGAATATAAAGGCTTTGAAATCCACTTTGAAAGATAAGGGTTGATCTATAAAGATTTGAAATCCATTTTGAAAGATAAGACCAACACAAAGGTTGATCTTTGAATATAAAGATTTAAAATCCATTTTGAAAGATAAGATCAACACACGGATTGATTTTTTAATATAAAAGTTTAAAATTCATTTTGGAAGATAAGACCAACACCAGGGTTGATCTTTCAATATAATGGTTTGAAAAACTTATTTTTGAAGACATGATCAACACAAGGGTTGATTTTTTGTCAAAGGTTAGACCAAAGAATATTTGAACTCCTTGGTCATAATGAAGATTTTGAAAATTTCATGATTTTTGAAAAGGCCCTAATAGGTAATATCATTTCTCTCATGAATGACGTCAGAATTGTCCCGCATTCTGAAAAGAACAAGAATTTAAATGCCCCAGTATGGCAAAGGGAACAGAAGCATTGGATATAAAAGATATAAAGGAAATCGACATTTCATTTGATAAGCAAAGGCTTGATAACAACTGAATATTTACAAGAACTTGAAAAGGAAAAAGACTCATAGAAGACTAGGCTGACTAGCCCCTACAGGACAACTGACAAAAAGAGACGAAAGCAAACAAAAACTTTGGCTTTATCAATTCTTTGAGTGGTCCGGGAATGGTTCTGTCAGGACTGTTGGCTGCTTTTCTTCCTCGTCCTCTATCAGAATACTTCTATCAATGCAGTCTTGTATCATGTGCTTGAGGACGAAGCAGTGCTCTGTGTCATGCCCCGTTGCTCTATGGAACTTGCAGAATTGATCTTTGAATTTTCCCAAGATTACGGGAGGATCCGCTATCTTAGGGAGTTTGATCATCCCGTGCTTTAACAGGTAATCCAGAATTACTTCCATAGTTTGATCTAAAGGAGTGAAGACTCGATCTTTCTCCCACTTGATGTACTTGGGCTTCTCTTGAAGATCCCATTTCTGTTGGATGCCAATTGGAATCGGCTTGTCATTGTTCTTATACGTTCTCTCCTTCTGCCCCTTGTTCTGATCTACTCTCGGACCACTGTCACTGTTGTTTTTGTTTCCTTTGCTGTTACTGCCAAGATTATTGCAGGAGGCCTCAACTGAATGAGCGAACTGCGCCTTCTTTTTCTGGTCTTGGATTTTCTTGACTAGGGGCGTGCCCTCGTAAAGTCCGCTTTCTATTCCTGCTTCGAGCCATTCGGCTCGCTCAATCAACTTGATGAAGGATTTCGACGGGGAAGTGGCGATGAGGCTTCTTATGGGCTGAGAGAAATTATTGAGGATCACCTGCAATGCATGTTCCTCAGGAATGGGTACCTTCATCTTATTACAGGTGCTTCTCCACCTGTGAATGAAATCACCTGCTCTTTCATTCTCTCCTTGCTTCAGGTTGTAAAGATGATTTAATGTAGGTGAGGCTTCAGTGTTGAATAAGAAGCGCTCAATGAACAGATTTACTACCTTATCGAACTCTCGTAGTTCGATAGGATTCACATGATCAGCATACCATCTGGCTGCAATACCCTCCAGACTGCGGGGAAAACATATGAACAAAGCCCTGCTATCTTTCCTAAAATGGCTGCACTCTGCATAAAATGTGGCCAAGTGGGCTTTAGGGTTGCCAGTCCCGTCAAATTTGAGAAACTTGCGGGGAAGATTCTCCAAGTTATCATCCCCATCTAGGCCATCGTAAAAATCTTCGCCAGTGTAGGTCTGCTTGCCCTTACCCTTGGCTTGAATATCCTTAATAGCTCGATTCATCTCCTTCATCTGCTTGCTCATCAGGTCCTCTGCTGGAACCCCAGACTTGGGCTTGTTGACGGATTCAGGCTCTTCTGCAGCTATTTTTACGGACTGCCTTGGAGGATTCTGCTTGTAGACAATCTGCTCTTCCTCTTCCGATTCTTCCTCGACTGACTCTGATTCCTCAGAAGTAGTATCTGGCTGCACCTTCTTTCTGATGATTCTGACTTGCTTCTTCCTCAGCTTGCTTTTAGGAACTGCCTCTTTCAGCTTGGCCTCGGCTTGCTCTGACATCATCCTCGCCATCATCTTTTGGAACATATCATACATAGCGGGGTCGATGTCATCTTTCTTGTTCTGACTCTGTCCCCTGACTGATTTAGGAGAGCTCATCCCTTCTACCTCACTGTCGCTGAGTTGAGGAACTGTTTCTTTTCCCCCTCTTGTCGTGACCATTTTTGAAATATCAGTGATCTCTCTGCAGAGGAAAGAGGAAGTTTTTAGACCAGAGGAACTTTTTTGGAAAAATTTTGACAAGAGGAAGGATTTAGGTTTGAAATCTAAACAATTGTGTCCCATTACTAGGGATTGAGTCGCCACAAAAATTTGTGACAATTGCGCTGTTTACTCTACGAGGGAGAGTAACCAACTAAAAATATGAAGAAAATATTATTTTGAAAAGGATATCTCTTGACGGAAAGAGATTTTTATGAAAATATAAACAAGAATATAAAATCAGAAGAAAATAAAAGAATAAATGAAATTTGAGAACAAATGGTAAAAGATTTAAAATTTTAAGAACTTGCAGGCAGGATCAGAAGGATTTTTTTGAAGAATTTTTAGAAGAAGGAGAAAAGAAGAGAAAGAAAAATACACCTGGGTTTTAAAAATAAAGGAGAAATTTTGAAGATATATACCCAGGTTTTTGGAAAATATAAGGAAGATATAAAATATCATACAACCACAGATATACAAGCAAGGATGCGCAAACAGCACTCCCTAAAGCCGACTCTATATGCAATATTTAAAAATGGCTTGTAGGACCTTAATCCTAACTCTAAGATTTATATCATCTGTTTCCAATCAAGGTACGCCGATATACTCGAGCCGAAGCTCAAAGTACGTGGCATATAAGATATCTCTTCGGTTCTAAGGTAATGGCTTCCGAACATCCTTGAGCACCTACCGATATACCTCGGACTATGGCCCTTAGGTACGTGGTAGGGGGGCGCGAACCCAAATAAGTGGTCTAGTTGTGAGGCTCTCTCCCGAACTATGGTTCACTGAGACAGCCCAGCAACGTGAAGATCGGGACAATATAGGTAGGGATGTTTTCAAAATATGATCAACATGCAATAAAATCAGAAGGCTCTAATGCAAGTCCTAAAGAGATAGAATTTAAATGAATAGAAGCATACACTTGCATACATTGTTTTGCATTCAATCCCTAAAATTGAGGAGAGTTGTATTTAAGACCTAAGTCTAATGTGAACATGGAATAATCTCCTCAATATGGTCCTACCAAACCATACTTAGATCCTATATGCAATGATGTCAGCTTTAGGACAGAGTCTAGGCTCCTAAGGTTTGCATGGAAAATATAGCTGACATATGTAAAATAAAGACTTAGAAAATATTAAAACAAAGCAAAGGCATAGATCCAACCGGACGAAGACGAGTCCCATCTCGGTCTCCAAAACTGTGATCATCGCAAAATTTTTCCTCTCTCTCTTGTGGTTTCTCTCTCTTTCCCTTTTCCAACCTCTATTTTCCTCCTTTTTTGAAGGGAGAAAAATAAAAGAAAGAAAAGAAAGAGAGAAGAGAAGAGAAAAGAAAGAGAGAAGAGAAGAGGAACTATTTTGCAGGTTTTCACTTGCCCTTTATTTGAAAAATATTTAAAAATTTAACTCGCCTCCATTTTGAAAATTTGCGGGAAAATGGAGAGACGGGATTCGCTCGTCGGTACGAGGTTCGACTGTTCCTGGCGCCTTTACCAGGGGTAATCGAACCAAGGATCGAATCTATGCCTTTTGCTTTGCCTAAATATAATCTAAGAATTTATTCTAACTCTAAATGCACAAAGAATCATACTTGTGCAATGCAAGGATGTATGCTCTTTTGAAAATTGATTTAGAAATTTCCAAGTATTCTGAGATGAACTTGGTGAAGGAGTGAAAAAATGATTTAATCTAACTTAGAACTCGAGATAGATTAGAAGAATTCTAAGTTTTTGAAGTAAATCAGGATTGAAAGAATAAATGAGAAGGAATGACTTGAAGCTTCAAAATGAAAGGAAATGAAGTTTCAAAGTTAAGAAATAGATTTTGAATTTGAATTTGAATTTAGGAAAGGAAATGAATACTTGAGATGGAATTGAATTTGGATTTTTAAGTTTGGAATGGATCTGAGATGATCAAATGGTATTTAAGAATAGAAATGGATTTAGGGAGTTTAGATGAGATCTGAAAATGAACTTGGATTTAAAATCTAGAATTGGGAATGGAATTGGATCTAAAGATGGATTTAAAATCTGAGATCTGAGATCCAATGTAGAATTGGGTTCTGGATCCTAAAATGGATTTTGGATCTGAAGACTGAGATCCAAAGTGGAATTAGATTCTGGATCCTAAAATGGATTTGGATCTGAAGTTTGAGATCCAAGATGGAAGTTGAGTTCTGGATCCTAACATGGATTTGGATCTGTGTTCTGAGATCCAAAGTGAAATTGGAGTCTGGATCCTAAAGGAGAATTGGATCTGAAGTCTGAGATCCAAAAGTGGAATTGGACTCTGGGTCCTAAAGAGGAATTGGATCTGAAGTCTGAGATCCAATATGAGTGTTGAATCATGGATCCTAAAAGTGGATTTGGAGTTAAATGCAGAAGGTGAATGAAGAGTTTCCAAATTTGAATAAAATGAATTTCCAAGTCAAATTGGACTTTGAATTTGGGACTTGAATTCGGTTTTTAGAAGGTGAATCAAGGACCTCAAAGTTAAATTGAACTTTGAGTTGGATTGGAGTTGGAGTTTCAAAGTCAAATTGAACCCTTGAAATCTGATTTTGAATATAAAATGAATTTTGAAATCTCAAAGTTTAAATTGAACTTTGAGATTTGAAAAATGAAATAGAATGTGAAAAATTGAAAGGATGAATTGGATTTACAGAGATTGAAGATTGATTGAAGAAGATATTAATCACTTGGAGTTTTTGAAAAGGAATTTTGAAAATATGATGCAATTCTGTCTTATATGATGGATGAATTTAAATTTTTGAAATTGGATTTTGAAAAGCTATCTTATTCTTTGAAATGAATTAAAATAAGATTGAAGATATAATACATCCCTGACTATGGTCATTGAATGTATTATATAATAATCTATATTTAAATTCAGGTGAAGAATAAAATACATTTGGTGCTTTTATAAAATTTAAAATGAAATTAACTCTCAATATACCCTGACTATGACCATTGGTATATATTTTGAATTAATTTTAAGTTAAATTCTAATAAAAGAAGAAGATATTTAAGGAAAATATGATGAATTTTGAAAATGGATCCGGTGTTATTTTGTAAAAGATAAAAATCCTAAGTTTTGTCCACACCCTGACTATGGCCATTGATGTGGATCATCAACTTAGGATTGATTTACCTCTTACGAAATGGTGCACGTGCCATTCGTGTTTCACCAATGTGAGAATTTGAAGAAAAAAAAGGTAAAGATGTATGAAAAACAAGTAATTCATGATATCTACAATGCTCATTCATTCTACCTAAAACTGAAAAATGTAAATTCTCATTAAGATCTAACTATTACAATACATGAAGTTGAATTTACAACTCCAAATTATGATATTTTCCACATATTCCCTGCAAAACACTTGGTTAGTATGGAAAAATAGAAGAGAAATGGCATATATCACATGGATTTCAGAGATGCAAGTGATGAGACACTCATATACCTACCTTTGTGCTTAACTCCTAATGAAACAACATGGATGATCTAAGGTATGGAAGGATAACCGAGTGTTATATATATATATATATATATATATATATATATATATATATATATATATATATATATATAACATGGATATAAAGTAGGAGAGTGACAGATGTATATATAGTGACACCATAGGTGATGGAAGGTGATGGTCTGTTGCAAGAGACTTGATGACATACTATGATGATGAAGATATGAAAATGTATTAAAGGATGTTAAAATTGGATGGTGCTGGAGGAAGTAAAAGCACTGTGTGTGAATGTAACAAATGCAGCTAGGTGAAAAGGTGATGTTGGGTGCCATGGTGGATCATAGGCTAGTGAGTTATTATGGATATGAGGGGTTGCTGAAAAGAGGCAATGGAAGAAGCAGGACTTTGGGAGCACACTTGTAATCTTGCAATAGGGAGTTCAATAGTTAAATAACTTAGCTTACTTTTACAGCATGTCTGGATCATTCCAAACAAGACAGAGAACTTCTCTTTTTCTAGCAGGAGCAGGTTAATGGATCCTTTGGTGGTAAACCAGCTAGCCATGACTTATCTTCAGCCAACATGATAATAGATCCTTGGAGCAGTGCGGCAACTTGGTTCGCTAATGGGTTTCTGCAAATTTGTTTCAGAAAACAGGTGCAACAGGTAAAGGGACAACAGATGCTAAGTGTGGGTGGGCTGTGGTAGTGACGTCAATACTAAGGCAGCAGTATAAAGGTGGCTGGACATTACATGCTGATGATGCAGGAGATGCTGTAACCAGGGGGAGGATGCAAGAATGTAGTGTAACAAGGCTGATGATGGTGAGCACTGTGAGGAAATGGAATATGTATGGGGATTAAATTTAGGTGCTGCTGGTGCTAGTGTGATGGTAGTTGGGATGTGTATAGGTTGTTGTGTGTAGCAAGAGGTGAGTGTGAATGGCAGCAGATGAATGGGTGGAGTGCAGCGAGATGAGGTTGTAGGTATTGATGAAGGATGATAGGTGCCGGGTAGTGAGGATATGAAGTGCAAGTGGAAATGTGTATTGTTGTGGTGGATGTAAGAGATGCTGAAGGTGGAAGTGGTGTAAAGGGTGATGGCTAACTGGTAAAGGGGTTAATGAAGAACCCAATAGTGCAAGAGGTGGAGTGTTAGGATGAAGTGGCTGTGTAGGCGGTAACTAGGTGATAAGGGGCAGGTCAGACAAGTTATTACTACAAGTAAAGACCTTTCAGCAACTCTTAATATTTGCTGTAATGAATATTTTACAGCAATGATGAGCATTGCTGTAAACGTAGGTAAAGAAGACATGGATTAGGAAGTGTGCATAGTGGTGAGGGTGCAATGGCTGTAAGCAAGGGGTGTTGGTGGATGTTATGGGATATGTATATCAGTGAGAGGGTAACATGTGAAGGTGAATCGAGAAGTAAAGATGAGATACTTATGCGAAAATGCTATATTTAGACTAACTAAAAAGATACATTCATATAGCCAAATTGATATGCTTGGGTTGACTAAGAGAAGAACTGCCTGTATAAAGATCTAAGCTATAATGAAGGTGTGGTACCTAAGCTAATGGATAGAATGTGTGTGCATTAGTCTAACTATAAATGCTTATGCTGAATGGGGAGTATAGGCCAAATCAGCTATCTATGCGACAAGAGATGCCCAAGCTGAACAACTATGAGATGCTGCACTGATATCCAGAGCAAGAAAACGATGCTGAGTGGAGGATATATAGTAGCGATAGAGGAAATATGTAAAAAAAAAAAAAAAAGTGACATGATATTACAGCTGCTATAACAATGTAGTGGATATGCAAATGTCTTGGAGGTTTTGAACATGTGCAGGCGTAGGAGATAGTGGTACAGTTGGGTTTAAGCAGGTAGCTGAGTGAAATTATCGCAGCATAGTTGATTAGTAAGGATAATGCAGGAAATGGGCTAAACATGGTAAATGGGGTGCAAATGATAACAAAAAAAATGCTGGGATGATCAAGATAGATCTAATATATATATATATATATATATGTGGTGGAGATGCATTGATGCTCATACATCCACAAAAAAAAAATAAATAATAGGAGATTCAATTCAAATATAAATTCTGCAGTGAGTGAGATCAATCTTTCAAACCTATCATACCAACGTCATATGGTATATTTGGCCTATACCCCTTTGTATCAACAGTGAGAAAGAAAATTTCTTCTGAACTGAATTGACCAATGTTCACCATATTCCCAGCTTCTTTACCGTGCTACTGAGAGACTTATCCAATCTATGCCCTGCAGGGAAAAGTTCAGGCCAACATATCATTGCTGGCCCATTTAACTAGGATTTGGGCCTCCAACGTCATATAATCCAATGGCTTTGTTGCCAATGTTGGAAAGCGAACGAATTATTTGAAATTGATAAATCAGCATAAAAGAGATGATCTAAGTGACTAAATATCACAGGATGAAACTAATGGGTGGGTCCAATGAAGGAACAAACAGCTGAATTAGCAGAAACCAAACTTATCTTATGTAAATGATACCGAATGAGGTAAAAAAAAAGAAAAACCTAAAAGCAAAATATGATAGACAAAAGTAACAGAACACAGAGGATGGTATAAAATATAATCGATGCATCAAAGCTTGAGACAAAATATGTGGTATGTTATAGGGATATGGATGCTGTGCTAAACTCAAAACATGAGAAGCCAAGTGGGGAAAGGGGAAGTAAGTCAGTGATTTACCTGGTATGCGCCCCTTACCATGAGACGATTATCTGGAACAGAATTTTCCAACAATTTCTTTCAATCCTGTAGATTTATTTTACCAATAATGTCATTCTCCAGAACTTTTGCATCACCGTATTCAGGACCCAGTACATCAACGCTGCCACTGCCATTGAGCCAGGCAAATATTGGCTGGAAAATCCTCAGCAAAATCCTACGTGGGAGCCTTCCATGTTTAGCATTTGTAGAATTGATTCAACCAGTAGGTGAATCCTATACTCATCTCAACAAACGTACTAAGAATCCGTCATTATTTAGGTCTATCATAGCACCTTTTAGAGGTTTTACTTGATGCAACCACCATCTCCTCAAGAACATGTATCAATTAAAACACTAGAAATAGGATAACGATCCAGGCAAATGATAAATATATGGGAAAACGACCCAAAATTAGGATAGAACAGGAGAAAGAAATGACATATCATGCTGAAGAGAAAGAAAAAAAAAAGTGTAACGATAGTAAGAAAAGGGGATTTGAAATAGATTTCACTATGAATGTGAATCGATTCATAATAAAACTCGATACAATCTGATATAAGCACTATCATGAGAAATATAAACAAGAACCAGATCGGGGCTCCGACGAATTTAAACGACATAAACATATATTCAGATTCACAGAAATCGAAGGAAAATCAAAACAAACTTCCAGAAAATAAAGTGAAAATGTCAGAATGTAAAAATTCCAATAATGTTGCACATAGATAAATCGATTTGCGATGAACAAATCGGTGTTATCACGGGTGCCTCAAGGAAGAAAGGACAAAAAATAGGAAAATCGAGAGAAACCAGGTGAAATGAAGGAGGGAGGAGATACTTACCGAAGATTTGCTGGAGCTTCAGACAGGTCGCCTCCCTTCATTCGGGTGGAAGAACACCAAGGAAATAAGAAGAAAGGGGAAGAGGAAAAGAAGAATAAGATTGGGTGGAAAGGATGCGATGGATTAAGGATAGGCTGTTGGCGTTCCTTCTTCCTTCAGAAGAGATCTCCCCCCCCTTTCAAGAGGCTTGGATGACTCGCTTTTAAAGAAAATCCCAGGCTCGGTGGTTGAAGATGGAGGATGAAGAAGGCAGAGTTTGTTTTGAAATCAACGATGGAGAATCGAGAGAGAGGATGGGCGGGAACGATCCGTTGCAAAATTTCCCCTTTTTCAAAAGAAGGGTCTTTTTTAAGAAAATTTTTGTAATACTGAGGAGTAAAGAGACAAATGGCACCAAGATAGACAAAGGAAACTGACAACTTTATTGAAAGATAGAATTAATCAAAATGACAATGATGAAAATGAAATGGGATATCATCCCGACAAAAGAATAGAAAAGGAAAGACAAAGGAATTCTTCTAATGCGCTCCCTTAATGAAAACAGTCCCTTTCTGAGATCTTTGGCCATTAAAGCCCAATCTGGCCCTTTTAAGGCAGTGCTGAGGAATCACTGGTTCAAGACGACCATCTTCATTTTTGCCTAAGCCTTGGAAAGGCTGGTAGCCATGCTTTACTAGTAAATCAAATCCCTTTTTAGCCTTCATAAATTGGGAGAATAGAGGATGACCCTTAAGTGTGCTGTAATCAATTCGTCCCCCAATCTTGAAGAACTGTGGACCTCCCCATCGGGTTACAACCACTGTATGCTCGGGTCGCTTTGTCATCTGCATGATTCCTGAATCCTCTTCGAAGCTGACCTCTTCAATACCCGTAATGCTAGGGATATCAGTAGTGAAAGAGGGCCTAGGAACCATGGGCTGTGCTAGCCTCTGCTCCGGATCTTCGCCTAAGACTGTCGTGATCATACCACCTTTTGACCACTTGATGCATTGATGGAGAGTAGATGGTACTGCATTTGTGTTGTGGATCCATGGTCTCCCGAGAAGTAGATTATAAGTGGGCGGCACATTGACCACGTGAAAGAGAATTGAATGGACCGAGTAATCAATAAAGATCTCCAGGAATATTTTTTCTTTCGCTGTTTGGCCATGATTGTCGAACCCATAAATGGTGATTGGATCTGGAATGTATTCTTCTTCTTTTATGCCCAAAGCTTTGGCGGTCATTTCCGGACATATATTGAGGTTGCTGCCTCCATCGATCAGCACATGAGGAACTGTCATCCCTCTGGTTCGAACCACAACATACAAGGCGTTGTTATGGAACACATGAGGCTTAGGGAGATCCTCATCGGAGAAAGTAACTGGAGCATTAGTCATGGCCTGATTGACTATGTGGGCCATGTCTTCAGGAGTTATGCTTGGTTTCACCTTGATTTTCTGTAGCAGATCATTCAACACCTGCTGATGCTTAGCGGAGGCTTGAGTTAAGTCCAAAATTGAGACATTGGATAATGCTGTAATAGGCTTTAGAGTGGATGTCTCGCTTTTCTTTGTGGTGGACTTAATGAGATGCTTAGGGAGCCATGGCATACTTCTGGCTACCTCGGGAGATATCCCAGCGGGCTTGTCAGATACTTTCAATTTGCCGAAAGCTGAAATAAGGTCCATCTTCTGGGCCTTGAACCGAGCCTGCTGCAATACCAGGACTTGATGCTGAGCTTGCATGTCATTTTCAGAGCACGGCCTGATATGCTCCTGTGGTTGAAACGACTGTTCGGTGATAACCACTGTAGAATGACGAGGAAATGGTTCTTTTAGAATATCTATATTTTCATCTTCTGCACCTTCTACCAGAAGATTTTTATCAATAAGGTCCTGAACAATATTCTTCAGAACGAAGCAGTTCTCAGTATTGTGCCCCACTGTTCTATGGAATTTGCAGAATTGGTCTTTGAATTTTCCCATAGGAACGGGAGGATCGGCCAGCCTGGGCAACTTGACCATCTCCTTGGTCAACAAGTACTCGAGCACAGTCTGGAGTGATTGATCTAATGGAGTGAACTTCCTCTCATAGCTCCATCCTTCGTGCTTCACTTTCTCTCGGGGTTTTTGTCCCTGCTCTAGTTGAAGCGGCTTGCTGAATTGCGGGATCGGCTTCCCTTTCTGATCATTCCTGTTTGAACCTCCTGCCCCATAACAGAAGTCTCTATTCTGCCCCTTGCGATGATTCCATTTATTATTATTGACAGAATTAGTGAAGTGAGTCTTCTTCTTTGACTCGTTCTGGCCGCTGTTCTTAGTGAAAGTGAAACCTTCATAAAAGCCATTCTCCATACTTAATTCTAGCCATTCGGCTCGCTCTGTTAACTCTATAAAGGTTCTGGATGGTGCGGTGGAGATGAGGCCTTTTAGAGGCTGCGAGAAATTACTCAGAATTAGACACAAAGCGTGCCCCTCTGATATGGGATCTCTCATTTTATTACAAGCTGACCTCCAGCGGTGGATGAAGTCTCTAGCTTTTTCATTTTCTCTCTGTTTCAGACCACAGAGGTGGCTGAGGGTCGGGAGTGCCTCAACATTAAATAGAAAGCGCTCAATGAACATATTTACCACCTTATCAAATTCTTTCAGCTCTATGGGGTTGACATGCTCTGAATACCACTTAGCTGTTGTTCCCTCCAGACTGCGAGGGAAGCAAAGGAAGAGTGCCCGATTGTCACGCTTGAATCGTGAACATTCAGCGAAAAACATGGCGAGATGAGCCTTAGGGTCGCCAGAACCATCAAACTTGATAAATTTTCTGGGGAGATTATCCAAATCGTCGTCCCCATCTAAACCATCATAGAAGTCTTCGCTGGTGAAGACTTTCTTGCCCTTATCGCGGGCCTGCAGATCTTTGACCATCTTCATCATGTCTTTTAGCTGTGACTGGGTAGGGTCATCAACAGACTGGTTTTTGGATTTGTAAGCCGACCCCTGACCCTGAGTCGACCTTTTGAATTCATATTTATTTTCACATTCCTTGTCAGCATCGTCAGCTGATTCTGACTCATCAGATATTTCCTCGTGATGACTCTGCTTTTTGCTGATCTTTACATTCTTGACGGCATGACCCTTACCTTTCTGTTTGGTCTGATTTTGCTCAGTACTGGCCTCAGCTTGCTCTGCCAGCATCTTGGTCATCATTTTTTTGAACATGATGTACATTTGGGGATCGATGCCATCATCCGCCTGCTGACCCTGACTCTGGATTGATCGGGGTGAGTCCATCTCTTCTTATGAAGCTACTGAGTACGCGACGCCTTCAACTGATGTGGTTTTCTTTCTGGATCTTGTATTGACCATCGGGTATTGCAAATGTTCTCTGATGCTCTCTGCAGGGTAGAACAGATGGTTAGGCTTCTGACGGAAATTTGGTTTGGAGAAAAATATTTATTGAGAATTTTGGTAGACAATTGAAATAATATCCCATTACTAGGGATTGAGTCGTCGTTGGGATTACGACAATTGTGTTGCTATTCTTTGCAAGATAAACAACTGAAAATATGCCTTGTTACCTAGGCGAGGTCGTCAAACCAATGTAAAATAAAGGAATTTTTATTGAGGGGAAAAACATGGTTCTTTCAATAATACACTTGACAGAGGGGAGGGGGACAGACAATTTTCCACCACTCCAGATAATCAGAAGATACACGGGGACCAGGAAAAATAGTAAGACTGACAAAGGAATCCCAGCCATGTCTGGCATAATGGTATGCTCCGGACCACTGATCTGATGCGAGATCGAATTCTGGCAGAACCCCGGCTAGTGGACGAATCTCTACGCGCTTCTGCCTCTGAGAGAACTGCCTGACACACCGCTCTGGATGATAGTATGCGCAGAAAAACGGGCCAAGTAGTCTGAATCGCTTGCCGTAAGCATAAGTGTATCTGGGAGGTGATTCCTGGCGATCAAAATAGTCCCATACGACCTCTTCCCCCTGAAGGTTGTCGATCAAGAACCGGTATCGTACAACTGGAAGAAGCTTTTCACCATTATATCTGAAGGAACTGGCTCGGACTGGCACATGTCGGAGGAACCAAGACTGCAAGGCATAGGTGCACCCTTCGACTAGGATCGACTCTCCGAGTGCGAAACGCGTCAACCCTCGGTATAGAAAAGCGAGTGCGGCCATGGCTATTGAGAGGTGGCTGGTCTGTCGACTTCCCCATCTCCTCATAAGCTGAATTATTCTGATATTCATGTAATTCCGTCCATCGGGAAAGAAAGCTAATCCCACCGTGCACAGAACCATCGCATGCTGAATTCTTTCTCGAGCTGTTCTGGACAACGAGCTGACTTCCACAAATGTCCAATGCTGTCTGTAGATTTCGAGCAGGTCCACATATTCATTTTCGTCTTCTTCAATCAGAGGCCAAGACTTGCGTCCCGTCATGCCAGCTAAGCATCTTTTGGGTCCAGACCCTTGACATTAATCAAAAACTGTTTCTCCAATGGTTCTCCAGGCTGACCGGCTGGCTCGAGCAATCCCATAATCTTTGAGAATTCATCCATCAGTACTGTCATCTCGCCCCACGGGAACCAGAAGGTAGAAGTGCTCGGATTCCACCGCTTTGCTAGTGCATGGATCAAGTTGCCGTTGACTGTCTGCTTTCCCACTGCGGACGCCAGTTCCAATCCACACTCGTCCAGATGGTCCGAAAACATACGAGATAAGTTCTTGAACCATGAATAATACCACCGGGGAAAGAAGGATCCGGTGCTGAGGACTCGATGTTCGGGAAGACTTTGTCGCACCTCGTAGGAGATGTGACCCTCAGGGAAGACTGAATCAAGCTGACTGGATGCCATCGGACTGAAAGACATGGAAAATTGGAATAAGACTTTGAAAATACAGGAATTTTGAGAAAAATGCAGGCAGGATAAAAATAAAGCAGGAAATTCGAGATCCAGAAGACAGGAAAGATGGGAAATCACCTGGAGTTTTGAGGAAATTAAGGGAAATTTGAAAAATCGTCCAGGGTTTGATGAAAAATGGAAAATGAAGTATTTGAAAAATCGTCCAAGGTTTTAAAACATGGACAGTACATGGATATAGATTGGGGAATTTTGAGAAAATCGTCCAGTATTTTAGAAAATTGGGAAAATATGGAAAATAAAAGGAAATGACTATAACATATTCAGTCACATTCTGCACAAACAAGTATGCACATACAGCATTCCCTAAAAGCTGACTCTAGATGCACAAATTTTGAAATGGCTGTAGGACCTTAATCCTAACTCTAAGGTTCAGATCATCTGTATCCAATCCAGTTATGCCTATATACTCAAGCCAAGGCTCGATGTACGTGGAATAAAATCAATTCCTCCGGTTCTAGGTTCAAGTTTTCCAACATCCTTGAGCACCTGCCGATATACGTTGGACTATGACCCTTGGTACGTGGCAGGGGGGTTTCACCCAAATAGGTGGCCCAGTTGTGAGGCTCTGTCCCGAACTATGGTTCTGGAAGAGAGCCCAGCAACGTGAAGACCAGGACAATATAGGTGGGGGTGGTTTTTGAAAAACATGAGCACATGCAATCAAATAGAAGGCTCTAAGTCCTAAAGAGACAGATTTTTGAAATATTTGAAGAAGCAAGCATTGTTTTCATACAATTCCTAAATTGAGGAGTGTTGTATTAGACCTAAGTCTATGTGAGCATGAATAATTCTCCTCAATATGGTCCTACCAAACCATACCTAGTCTATATGCATTCCATGTCAGCTGGGTTCAGGTCTAGGCTCCTAGGTTCACATGATATCATAAAGCAAAGCTGACATTCCATGGAAATCGATTTTGACAATTTGAACTAAGTAGAGCATTAGATTGATCAGGCAAAGACAGGTCCCATCTCGGTCGCCAAACCTGTTATCATCGCAAAATTTTACTTTTGCAAATCAAACTGACCTTTGAAAAAGTTTTTGAAAATAACTCGCCTCCGTTTTTAAAATGCGGGAAAATTCCGAAGAATGGGACTCACCTGTCGGTACGAGGTTCAACCGTTCTTGCCACCTTTAACAGGGGTAATTGAACCAAGGATCAATCTTATGCTCTACTCTATTCAACTTGTCTAAATCATATTCTAATTTCTAAATGCACATAGAATCAGGCATGTGCTATGAATTTTCAGAAAATGCATATTTGAAAACATGATGTTTGCTTTGAATGATTGAAATATTTAGAATAGGTATCACATGGAAAATCGTGAATGGGGATTTGAAATGTACTTCTGAGAAAAATAAAATCAATTTTGAGAAATCCTTGACATTTGGTGAAAATCAATTCTGAGAGACTTGGTTTCTCTGAATTCAAACTTTGAAATTGAAATTCTAACTTAGAAAATTTGAATTTGGAACTTGGGAAATACTTGAAATATTCTTTGAAATTCAATGCTTTTGGGAAAATCAATTTTGCTATAAGACTTAGGAGATTTTGAGAAATTCAATTTCCTTGACTTAGAATTTGAATTGGAATTGGCAAATGCATGAAATGAATGAATATGATTTTGAGGATTTGAGAAATACTTTTTGTATTTTTGAGAAATGCAGTGCATTTTGAAGTTAGCCTAAGAGTGTAGGCTGAATGTGGCTAATGTGAAGATCATAAATCTAAGTATCATTCGTATTCTGACTATGGCCATAAATATAAATTCCACCAAGTTTATAAACTTCATAGAAGCTAGTGCATGTGCCATTCGTGTAGACCATGGTGAATTTATAAAAATATGCATGAATCATCATCCACCACACATTAACATTATTAAAAAAAATATAAGCTATATGCAATGCAACCTAAGCTAAGCAGGAAATGTAAATTCTTATTCCAACGTTTAATTACAAGTTACATCACTATTGAAATTTAAATACATGAAAAATAAAGTCTTCAATGTACCTGCAAAACTAGAAAACTTGGTTAATGAAAATATGTTGGCTTTTCTAGATTTATCCAGTAATATCTAGAAATTACTGGATTTTGCTAGATATAAGCCTTTTCCTTGATTCCCTTAAATAAAAATGATAAAATATGAAATAAAATTGAATAAATATGAAAGAGAAGATATGGAATTTCGAAATTGGGGTCAAAATGACCAAAATACTCCTAATAACAAGACTATGGCCTTGAAATTAGGGTTTTTAGAAAGATATTTTAATAAAATGCAAATTTTGAAATTTGAATGGAATAAACTCAAACCAAATATGCTATGACATGATTAAAAATATGAAATTAAGGTTAGGGATTTCGAAATTTAGGTCAAATGACCAAATTGCCCCCGATAGCAAGACTATGGCCTTAAAATCAGGGTTTTTAGAAATAGATTTTGGTAAAAACTTAGGTTTTATGCACTAAATGAAATCAAATGAGCACAAAATTAAACCTAAATCATCCTAATATGATTATGAACATGATTAAACCCTAAAAATATATGCTTATGCACGAAAATCCAATAATATCACAAAAACTGTGATTTTAGCAGTGTTTTTGGATCTTTCAGGAACCCGGTTTTGCAATTTGCTTAATTCAGCCATCAAATGGATTCCAAAATCCATAAAAATTGGTACCTGCACTTTTTATAACCCTAATGTCGAATTGGAATTATAAAAATAATTTTTTGACAATAAATTAATCCAAAAATTGCATTAAACCCTAAAATATGCTATTTTTGACCTGATTCACCAACCAGTCTCAGTCCAAGACCTGAACCAGGGGTCAAATCTCCATGGAAACTTATGAAATTTTACAGAGACTAACTAAGAAGAAAAACAGAGATTTCCCAATTTACAGATCGGAAAAATCATCTACGGTTAGGGAGAAAACCTTCCGACAATCTGGGCTAAAATATATCACTCTTAACAGGGATTAAAACAGCTATTCCAGATTGAAAATACAGACATAAAAATCAATCCTAAACAAAAATCTTTGAAATTTTAGTGGTGAACAGTAGACAAAAAAATAATAATACTCATTTTTTACATATCTTGAATCGGATCTGTGGTTTGGGATTTATGACTAACACAAGTCTGATTAGGGTTTTTGTAAACCCTAACGAGTTTTAAATTTAAAAACAGATTCTCTAAAAAGGGAAAAATACTAAACAGTGATTAAAAAATCTGAAAATTTCACATCAGACAGATCTACTCAATGTGAATCCATAGCACATTACAGATCTAAAATCGAATATAAGATGAGATAAATATCATAACAGCAAGTTACCTTCCTGATTTTAACCACGATTTTAAAGCTTTAAAAACCCGATTTGATGTCTGATTTTTTTGACAGGGTTCTCGAAATCCAAAACCTCTGATTTTTCTACAGTAACTCAATAACTCATGCATGCATCACATATAAAAAAATCAGAAATAAATAATGAGAACTTAAACCCTAAATAACATTATCTTTACTGTTCTAAACCTAGAACACACAGAAATTTAAGAAACTTGACAAACCATGCATTAACTAATGTAAATAAATAAAATAAACCATAAAACAGTAAATAAAACTTATTTCTATGCTATAGAACGTAAAACAAACATAAATAAACCATGAAAATAAAATAAAAACAGGGAATCAATGGCTGGAATTTGATATCACCTTTAAAACATAGATTTAACCCATTAAAAGGGGTAAATCATATATTTTATTGGTTAATAATGTAAAGAATCATATTAAAATTAATTCTAATGGATTAAAATCCCTGTAAATCACCCAAAACAGGGTTAGATCACCTTCTTGGATCGTTCTTGATGGTTCTTGAGGTTGAATCCATGGTTTAATCCATGAAGATGATGGTGCCAATGGCTAAATCATGCTTAAAACAATGAAAAACATTAAATAAAAACTAAAAATTAAAGAAAATAATTACCTTGAGGTTGCTGCAATGGAAGAAGAGCTGGAGAAGAGAGAGAAGCTCCAAGAATCCAATAGGAGAGAGATGGAAAAATCGACCCCCTATGGGTCTCTATTTATAGAATTTTTTTAGGTTTTAAAAATTGACAATTTTAAAAATTTTGGACCCTTATAAGGGGGGCGATTTTGGGGTGGAGTTACCTATCTACCCCTAGTCTAAATTATCCTAAATAATTCCTAATTAACCCCTAGCCTATCCTAGAAAATCCTCAAATGTGATGCCACTTGGCATTTTCTCACATTGGATTTTTAAAACACCTTTAAAAACCTTTAAAAACACTAGTTTTAAAAACTAACTTTTAAAAATGAGTTTTTCAAAATGGTTTTGACTCTTCTAAACCTCTAACACTAACCAAGACATCAACTAACCCTAGTCTAGCCCTGACTAACTCGAATATGGCACCACCCCGAGTGGGCCCTACTTGAGTTTTTACAAAAAGATGATTTTAAAACTTGAAATTGAAGGAGTTTTCAAAAGGATTTTCAAAAGCAATTTTAAAATTAGAATTTTTGAAATGGTATAGGGTTCTAACTGAATTAGAATCCCTCTGGATATGGTGCCAACTGAGTGGGTCCACATCGAATTTTAGAAATTTTGAAATAAACACTGAAAATGACTTTGAAAAAGGGTTAAAATCGACATTTGAAATTCAAGATCTTTGAAAATAGGGTCTCAAGCGAACTGGAACTCCGAGTTAGAGTCCTGAACTCTTAGGACTCTGAGATTTTAGATTTTAAAAGCCAAATAAAAGAATTTTCCAAAAGATTTTATCAAGAAACGATGAAATAAGTCAGAAAACACAGTCAGGGTTAGACTCCTAACTCGACCGAACTCTAAAATAGAATCCTGAACTAACTAGACTCTGTAAAATGACCTAAATTTCGAAAACAAACGAAAAAGATTGAAAATGGAAGTAAAACAGACTTCAAAACAGACTCCTGACCGGATCAGGACTCTGAGACAGAGTCCTGATCGGACTGAAACTTTCAAAATTTTGAGAAATTTGATGAATAGAGGAATTCAGAAGCGACACCACCTCAATGGGTCTCATCTGTGAATTGAAATCGATTCAAATTTGAATTTGAAATGAATCCAGGTTGTTTGCTTGAGAAAATATTTCGAAATATAAAGTCCTGGGGTTGGAAAATGATAGAGTATTGAATAAAAACCCAGGTTTTGAATTTGATTTTGAAATAAAAGCTTTTAAAATTCAAATCTGGATTGAATGTTTTGAAAACAGGAGTGCTGGATCTCGAGAATGAGATGTAATGGCATGCAATGCTATGCAATGCGATGAAATGATATGCCGAATGCATGCAATGATATGCAATGACACATGAAATGGACAAACATTGGATGAGGGTGAAAATTTGGGGTGTTTACAGATGCCCCTCTTTGCTGCTAAGCCGGTTGAAAGCCGAGCTTAGTGGCAAAGAAAACATACCAAATTTGAACCATAAAAATGCCCCAGTTAGATAAATTTGACTGGGTATGAAGGAATTAATCCAAGTAATGATGATAGATATGAAATGAAGAATAAGGAGAAAATTTTACTTCGAAAAGAAGTGAGATTCAGGTTTTGCCCTTAACCTGGATGGGACAGAAAATACCTCGTGTAGAAACGAAGCTCAGGTTTGACCCTTAACCTGACCGGGAAATGAAATACCTCATCAAAGGAGGCCCAGGTTTATACCCTTAACCTGATCGGGCGGAAAATGAAATACCTCATCAAAGGAGGCCCAGGTTTATACCCTTAACCTGATTGGGCAGAAAATGGACGGAATCCTCGAAAGAAGAGACCGTGATGAAACCTTCGGATTTCCGCACAATGAATCCAATAGGGATTTTGCAAAATGAAGGAAATTGGGGTCCCTAAAGCTTAAAAAGGGATTGATTTTGGGCGTCTCATTGTTGAGTCTAAATAGCTTTTGAAATTGCCTTTTGCTGAAATAGGTGGCTTAACCTCAAGCTGAAATTGGACTGTCTATGGTAGGACAGTGGGGACACAGGGAAGTGTGCGAATCTGAGAGCCCAGGTGCTCAGATTATACCAAAGAAGGGAAAGAATCTTGAAAACTCCCGTTATCAACTCCTAAAAGGGATAACAACTGATGTCAGAATGCGCCAAAGATGAACCTCAAGCTCTCGCTTCATGCCAGGATAGCTAGAAAATATTGTCAAAATGTTGAAAATTGTTGTTGATTCAAAATAATTGAAAATGATGCATATTGTTTTGAAAGTATTCCCTCTTTTCTACCTGAAGTATTACCTCCGACTGGGCTTAACTCCGTAGAATCAAGATTCAAATTCAAATTGCTTGCGATTGGCTTTCTTTCAAGGAAGCTATCAATTTCCTTGATATGGACGGGAAAGAAAGTATTCTTGATATTGCGAGACCTATTGGTGAAAGAATATTGCTAAAAGAATTTCACAAAATTAAAGAAGATTCTTGATAGATTCGATAGTCTGATATCCTGGGATTCTTTTCTCATGATGATCTTTCTGCACTCTCTTTTTAGCAGATTCGAGCTCTCTTGGATTTTTCGGGAATTACATCATCCTTCATTTTGGAGATGTCCTGACTTTTCTCTCTTTTTTTCCTTGGGAAGGGTACGTCACAAACTCCTTCATCTCAGAGATGTTCCGATCCTTCTTTTCTCTCAGGGATTATCTTGATAGTTATTGGCTCATTGGTTGGGAATCTCTTGATGATAGCTGGAATTAAATATCTTTTAGGGTTTGTCGGTAGGCTCATCACACTCGCCTTCATCTCGACGGTGATCTAAACTTTCTCTGGAAGGATCCGTCACAAACTCCGTCATCTTGGAGATGATCCAAATCTTCTTTGGCCCCGGGGGTCGACTCGCTTAATTCGCCTTCATCTTGACGACAATTGAGAGATCCCTTTTGCAGATATTTAATTGCAGCTTAGGTGATTGAGGAGATATGAAAATTGAGTGGATTTTTCTGTATCACCCAGGATATTTCGACTACTTTATTTTTTTCAAGAATGATCTTTAAAAATGTGCCATTGACCGCGATCAATATCAATCACACATGGCTTTGCAACAACATTGAGTTTTCTTTACTGGCCATATCGCGGATTTATTCTTCATCCTTTTGGTTGGCCAATAGAAAGATTTTGAACTTTGAATCCTTTTTCGCGAAAGCTTTGTCCTTTCGGAAATAATACTGAGGGTATTCTGAGGTAATAATTTTGCGCAATAAAGATTTTTGAAATCAACAAATATTTAATGACAAATTGGCAAAACTTTCTTGAAATCTTTTTGTGAAAGCGAGCATTTGAAGCACAACGCAACACATCCATGACAAAAATTATCTTCTCCTTTCCCCAAAGGAGAAGATTCAGAAATTGGAATTGGGAATTACTCCTCTCTTCCATGAAGAGGAGGTGTTTGCAAAACGAACTTTCGAAGAGAAATTAAGCTTTCGTCAAAACTTCCTAACATTAGGCTTCTCTTATGGAAAGGGGGCCGGAATTGGTGAGGTTGGTAAATTGGTCATGAAGGAACGAGTTCATCACACTCTCCCTGAAAAGAGGGTCCCTCATGATGAAATGGCCTAGTCTGAAATTATGGGGGCCACAAGGAAAGCAAGTCTCCGTCGAGTCTCTCCCTATAAAAAGGGTTCCTTGTGTGAAATTTGGAATTTTGTTTTGCAAACGGTTCACAAAGACACGAGTCCCTTCAAACTCTCCCTGAAAAGGGGCTAAGTGAACGAATTGGATAGCATGCGAAAAGAGCGAGATCCCTCGAACTCTCCCTATAAAAAGGGTCTCTCGCAAGAGAAAATAATTGAAATTGGGTATTGGGTGACCAAAAGGGTCAAAATTTGGAAATTGGAATTTTGAAATTTGATATTTGAAATTGGAAATTGGAAATTTGGAAATTGATAATTGGAAATTGGAAATTGGAAATTGGAAATTGGAAATTGGAAATTGGAAATTGGAAATTTGGAAATTGATAATTGGAAATTGGAAATTTGATGAGTGATCAACACGAGGACTGAACTCAAGAGGTCGACTGACATGACCATTCAGTGGAGCACTAACACGAGTGCTCGATTTTGAAAGGATACCGGTATGCATACCGGTTTAAAAATGTACCAGTTTGGACACTGGATTTTGGTCCAGTTATGGTGATTGTCTTTCAATCTTGAACCGTTAGGAATTGTGATGGGATTGATAATTGAAATCTCAATACTGACCATATCGTTATTAATGCGATTGCATGCAAATGAATGCAAATTGATGCACATGAATGCATAAGTGCGTGAAATGAGAGATTTGTTTATCCTGCCTGCATACAGGATATTTGTAGATAAAAACAAAATTTTAAAATGCCCCAGTGTAACTGGAAAAAAGAATTTTGATTATTATTGAAGAAAATTTGGAAGAATTACAAAGAATAGGGAATTGTTCAAGTATAAAAAATTTTCAAATGTCGAGCATTGATGGGATCTGGTAATTCTATTCCATCAGCATTGATGAGCCGATATGAATTGCGAGGTAGTGCCTCTTTGACAACATAAGGACCTTCCCAATTTGGCGACCATTTGCCACCCGGGCGGTGCCTGAGATAAGTTGTTGATCTAAGCACTAGATCATTGACCCGAAATTTTCTCTCAATGACAGATTTTGCATATTGTCAGGCTATCCTCTGGCGATAGGATTGAGCATGCTCTGCTGCTCTGAGCCTTCTTTCATCGAGCAAATCAAGTTGTACCAGTCGCTGTTGCTGATACTGATCAAGAGGTAATTCTAGAAGTGATGCAAATTTCAGAGTAGGTTTCTGAACATGTAGAGGCAGTACTACTTCAGTTCCGTAGACAAGTTCTGACGGAGTAGCATTCGTTGGAGTTCGAATGGTGGTTCTGTATGCCCATAATGCATCATGAATCTTTTCATGTCAGTCACGGCCCGTTTCTAAAGTTCGCTCCAAGATTCGAATCAGAATCTTGTTGGTGGCCTCTGCCTGACCATTCTCTTGAGGATAATAAGGAGCGGAAAAATGATGATGAATTTTGAACTTTGAGCAGAATGTCCTCATTCTTGAAATGACTGCCATTATCCGACACAATATTATGCGGTATACCGAAACGGCAAAGGATATTCTTATGGATGAAAGAAACCACGTGCCGACCTTCTACTGTGCGTAGAGTGACTGCTTCTACCCACTTAGTAAAATATTCTGTTGCGGCCAGAAAATATTTATGACCATTGGAGGCTGAAGGAGTGATGGGGCCTATGACATCGAAAGCCCATATGGAAAATGGCAATGGCGAGACGACATATTGCAAGTATGTCGCTGGCGCATGAATGGAAGGTGCATGCATCTGACATTGAACGCACTTCTTCACAAAACGATAGCAATCTTGTTGCATAGTTCTCCAATAATATCCTGCTCGGATGATTTGTTTGACGAGAGTCTGATAGCCAGCATGACCACCGCAAATACCTTCATGTGCTTCTTGCACAACTTCTTTGGCTTCTTCTTCGTCCAAACATCTAGAATACTCAGAACTGAATCCACGACGATAAAGGACGTCGGCAAAAATAAAATATCGAGCAGACATGCGTTGAATTGCTCGCTGCTCTCTCTATGATAATTCTGGAGGAAATTCGCCAGTTTTAATGAAATTCTTGATATCATGATACCAAGGCTTCTTCTTCTGCTCAACCTGGTTTATCTGCTCTATTGGGACGAAAGCTGGTTGATCAAGTCTGCCAATTTCAAATGAGCGACAAGATTCTTCACTCCTGAAAGATATGATGGATCCCAGATTAGCTAAACTGTCTGCAACTTGATTGAAATCTCTCTTGATATGAAAAAGTTGGAATTCTTCGAATTTGTTGGCAAGAGCTGAGACAATCTTCTGGTAAGGAAGTAATTTCTGATCTTTCACTTGCCATTCGGCCAGAACTTGATTGACGATTAACAAAGAATCATCGTAAGCATGCACTCTTTTGACATTGAAGTCCTGTAGAATTTTCAGACCTTGTATCAAAGCTTCATACTCGGCCATATTGTGAGTGCACTGAAAATCCAGTTTGAGAGAAAAGGAAATCATCTCTTTCTCTGGTGTGATTAGCAGAATTCCGATTCCTATGCCTGCCATATTCTTGGAACCGTCGAAGAATAAATTCCAAATTGGGGATTGTTGAATATTGCAGATCCGCTCAAAGGGGAAATCATCCTCAGCTTTAACATCCTCTGATAGAGGAAAATCTGCTAATTGGTCTGCAATTGCTTGGCCTTTGATAGATTGCTGAGAGACATATTCCAAGTCGTATTGCATTAATAGGACTTGCCATTTGGCGATTCGTCCGCTGAGCAATGGTTGTTCAAGAATATACTTGAGAGGATTTAATTTAGATAGAATCTTGACTTCAGATGCCAATAGATAATGTCGCAATTTCTAACACATCCATACGAGAGCTAGGCATGTCTTCTCTATCTGAGAGTATTTCTTCTCATAATCAATAAAGGTCTTGCTCACATAGTAAATGGCATGTTCTATCAAGCTGCCTTCTTCGTATTGCGCCAGGAATCCGCCGCAAGCAACTTGATTAACTGAAATGTATAGCAATAGGGGTTTTCCTAATTCTGGCGGCTTTAAAACAGGAGGATTGAGAAGATATTTCTTGATGCGTTCGAACGACTGCTGACACTCTGGTCCCCATTCGAACCTCACTCCTTTTCTAAGCAAATGATTGAAAGGCTCACATCTCATGGCCAAATTAGAAATGAATCGCCGAATTGATTGCATGCGTCCTTGAAGGCTACGCAATTCTTTGAGATTAGTCGGGGGCGGCATGCCAATGATAGCTTTGGCCTTAGCGGGATCCATTTTTATCCCCTTCTTGCTGACCAAGAAGCCTAGCAACTTGCCTGATTCGACTCCAAAGACACATTTTTGTGGATTGAGTCTTAGCTTGTAAAGAATGAGTCGCTTGAAAACTTGATTGAGAGCTTCGATGTGATCTTCCTCTTCTTTGGATTTCACCAGAATATCATCGACATATGCATCCATAGTCTTATGCATCTGATCATGGAAAATAACGGCCATAGCGCGCTGATAAGTGGCTCCAGCATTCTTAAGCCCAAAAGGCATAACCGTGTAATAGAAAGTGCCCCATGGCGTGGTAAAGGATGTTTTGGATTGGTCACGAGCGGCCAACTTGATTTGATTATATCCGGAGTATCCGTCCATAAAGGAGAACATAGCATGCCCGGCTGTGCTATCGACTAGGAGATCAATGTTTGGGAGCGGATAGTCATCCTTTGGAGTGGCTTTATTGAGATCACGGAAGTCGATACAGATTTGCACTTTCCCATTCTTCTTAGGAACTGCTACGATATTCGCCAACCAATCTGGGTAATCAATTGCTCGAATGAATCCTGCTTTAAGCAGATCCTCAAGTCCTTCCTTGACCTATTGCTCGATTCGAGGATCCATTTTTCTCAACTTCTGCTTGACTGGTTTCGCCTCAGGCTTCGGATCTAAACCTGACATATCCTCATAAGTCCATGCGAATACTTCTTCATGCTGCTTGAGGAAATTAGTGAGCCTTTCTTTCTCTCATGGGCTCAAACCACTGCCAATCTTGAGAATTCTAGGATCGTCTTCTGATCCGATATTGATATCCTCAGTCGGATCTTGAACTAAGGATGATGGCTCATCTTGCTTCTGAACCGATGCAAATTCTGGCAGTTCCTGAAGAGCTGAATCGAACTCTGCGGATTCTTCTGACTGCTTTGCAGTTTGACTACATTCTGTTCTTATTCTGACCTGATGAATTATTGCTGATTTCGAACAAGCTTTTGGATTAAAGACGAGCTTCTTGATAGATCGGGAAGACATTCTGAAAATTGGAGGATAAATTGATTTAGGGAAATTGCTCATCATGAAATAAATTACTTTTATTGAAAATAATTGGAAAGATAAAAGAGCAAAATGATTTCAATTTTGTGAAGATTTAATACTGAGGAGTAAAGAGACAAATGGCACCAAGATAGACAAAGGAAACTGGCAACTTTATTGAAAGATAGAATTAATCAAAATGACAATGATGAAAATGAAATGGGATATCATCCCGACAAAAAAATAGAAAAGGAAAGATAAAGGAATTCTTCTAATGCGCTCCATAATGAAAACAGTCCCTTTCTAAGATCTTCGGCCATTAAAGCCCAATCTGGCCCTTTTAGGGCAGTGCTGAGGAATCACTAGTTCAAGACGACCATCTTCATTTTTGCCTAAGCCTTGGAAAGGCTGGTAGCCATGCTTTACTAGTAAATCAAATCCCTTTTTAGCCTTCATAAATTGGGAGAATAAAGGATGACCCTTAAGTGTGCTGTAATCAATTCGTCCCCCAATCTTGAAGAACTGTGGACCTCCCCATCGGGTCACAGCCACTGTATGCTCGGGTTGCTCTGTCATCTGCATGATTCCTGAATCCTCTTCGAAGCTGACCTCTTCAATACCCCTAATGCTAGGGATATCAGTAGTGAAAGAGGGCCTGGGAACCATGGGCTGTGCTAGCCTCTGCTCCGGATCTTTGCCTAAGACTGTCGTGATCATACCACCTTTTGACCACTTGATGCATTGATGGAGAGTAGATGGTACTGCATTTGTGTTGTGGATCCATGGTCTCCCGAGAAGTAGATTATAAGTGGGCGGCACATTGACCACGTGAAAGAGAATTGAATGGACCGAGTAATCAATAAAGATCTCCAGGAATATTTTTCCTTTCGCTGTTTGGCCATGATTGTCGAACCCATAAATGGTGATTGGATCTGGAATGTATTCTTCTTCTTTTATGCCCAAAGCTTTGGCGGTCATTTCCGGACATATATTGAGGTTGCTGCCTCCATCGATCAGCACATGAGGAACTGTCATCCCTCTGGTTCGAACCACAACATACAAGGCGTTGTTATGGAACACATGAGGCTTAGGGAGATCCTCATCGGAGAAAGTAACTGGAGCATTAGTCATGGCCTGATTGACTATGTGGGCCATGTCTTCAGGAGTTATGCTTGGTTTCACCTTGATTTTCTGTAGCAGATCATTCAACACCTGCTGATGCTTGGCGGAGGCTTGAGTTAAGTCCAAAATTGAGACATTGGATAATGCTGTAATAGGCTTTAGAGTGGATGTCTCGCTTTTCTTTGTGGTGGACTTAATGAGATGCTTAGGGAGCCATGGCATACTTTTGGCTACCTCGGGAGATATCCCAGCGGGCTTGTCAGATACTTTCAATTTGCCGAAAGCTGAAACAAGGTCCATCTTCTGGGCCTTGGACCGAGCCTGCTACAATACCAGGACTTGATGCTGAGCTTGCATGTCATTTTCAGAGCACGGCCTGATATGCTCCTGTGGTTGAAACGACTGTTCGGTGATAACCATTGTAGAATGACGAGAAAATGGTTCTTTTAGAATATCTATATTTTCATCTTCCGCACCTTCTATCGTCCATTCACTCTCATCCGTGAGTCGCTTCTCCGTCGCATTTCTCCCATCTGAACCCCCACTTCTTCTTCAACAAGAAGGGGCTTTCACAGTAGAAGAGGAAGGAACTCCCTCCTGTATCATCCAGTAGCATCCATTGTTCGACCTATCCACTTCCTGCGGCATCCCTCGAGATACCCCCCCCCCCCCTCTGCAAGAAGCTGGTAAGAATCCCTCTCTCATCTCTGGTTCTCCATCGATATTTCCTTACGACACTGTATTTCTAGTTCCGGCAGAAAGAAGAACAAGAAGGGCCGCAACAAGAACTCAGGGCATCCTAGGACCAAAAGAGCAAACTCAGCAGCCCAGAAGGGAAAATTTATTAAGCCGCAGTCTGTTCAGTCAGCGCCTCAGCCAGAAGTGAAGCAGCCAGAAAAGCCGAAACACGAAGGTTGGAGTTATGATCGGAAATTTTCAGCATTAGAGAAGTCCCGCGAAGACATCTTGGAATATATGATGTCGAAAGGAATGATTAAACTTCCCAAGGTGGCAGATCCTCCCGTCGCTATGGGTAAATGGACTGATAAATTCTGCAAGTTCCATCGGACTGTCGGACATGACACCGAACACTGTTTTGTCCTCAAAAACATCATTCAGGATTGTATTGACAAGAACATGCTAATTGAGGACGAGGATGAGCAGCAGCCAGAAGTCTTGTCCAAACCATTCCCTAAACATTCAACTTCGGTCATCTCAGAGCAAGCATTCTCTTTGCAAGACAGTATCCAACCATGTTCTAGGCAGGACATTCAGGATCAACATCAGGTCCTAGTCCTTCGCCAGGCACAGTCATCCGTCAAGAGGGCGGATGTCACCCCATTTTCCAATAAAACAACAAAGGCAGCAACAGGAACTGCCAAGCTAGTTCCCAGGATCCCGAAGCGCTTTATCAAGGCAGCTTCGAAAAAAGAAGAGGCTTCAGGATCAATTCAGAAGCCGATTACTGCATTATCCAACATCTCTATCTTGGACCTGACTCACGCCTCATCTGAGCACCAGCAAGTGCTAGAAGATATTCTCAGAAAGATCAAAGTCAAGCCTAGCACGACTCCGCAAGATATGGCTCAGATCGTCAATCAGGCCATGACGAATACACCGATCACCTTTTCTGATGAGGATTTTCCGAAACCTCATTCTTTTCATAACAATGCCCTATAAATAGTAGTGCAGACCAGGGGCATGACAGTCCCTCATGTGCTCGTTGATGGAGGCAGCAACCTCAATATCTGTCCTGAGATGACGGCCAAGGCATTGGGCTTAAAAGAAGAGGAATACAACCCAGATCCGATCACGATCTACGGTTTTGATAACCATGGGCAGACAGCCAAGGGGAAGATATTTCTCAAAATTTTTATCAACTATTCAGTGCATACTGTACTCTTCCACGTGGTCAATATACCGCCAACATACAATCTGTTGCTGGGGCGTACCTGGATCCACAATGCCAATGCGGTCCCATCAACCCTGCACCAGTGCATCAAATGGTCGAAGGGGGGCATGATCACTACGGTCCTAGGAGAGGATCCGGAAGAACGACTCCCGCAGCCGATGATTCCCCGTCTCACTTTCACTGCCGACATCCCGAGCATCCGGGAAGCCGAAGAAATTGATCTGAGTGAAAGTCTGGATATGCTGAACTTGAAAGAAATCCAGCCAACAGAAAATGTCACCGCAGTTGTTCAGTGGCAGGGACCTCGCTTCTTCAAACTAGGAGGACGCCTCGATTGCACTTCATTTAAAAATCACCCTCTGTTTCCTCGATTCTCAAAATCAAGGAAAGGATTTAATCTCCTAATGAAGCACGGGTATCAGCCCTTCAGGGGCCTAGGCAAAATTGAAGACGGCATTCTGGAGCCGATCATCCCTGTTCAGCATGTCACCGGCACAGGCTTGGGTTTCACAGGCCAGTCATCAGGCAGAAAAACCATCTTCGTCAAGGGAGCTCAGTAATGAAGACAATGCCAGTGTTTTTCTGTTCTCTTTCCTTTTGTCATCTTGTAAGGGCAAGATCCGCCCCAATTTCTTTCCTTTTCTCAAACAGTCGCTTGTAAATATCAAAGTTTACTTAATCAATGAAAAGTTTGTTTGCTCTATTCATATTGGTGTACACAAATTCTCTACTTATATCCTTGTCTATGTTGTCATTCTCTATCTCTGTACAAAAGGATATTTTTCGGATATTTTACCTTTTTCTCAAAAGCCTCCTTTTCACTTACACGGATTGCCGTGATCATGGCTCCTAAATCGTTCAAAAAGCTCATCGTCAATACCAACCTTTTTCAAAATAAACCAGCCAGAGCATGCAAAGCGAAGGCAGGGGCAGAAGTCAGCAAAATAACAGAGCAGATTGAAGAATTGGCAGATTTCGACTCGACGATTCAAGATTTGCCAGCATTCAGAAGCAGGACGAACCATCGCCGTTGGTTCAGGATCCAACAGAGGATGTCAATATTGGTTCAGAAGATGATCCAAGAATCCTCAAAATTGGTTCCAGTCTAAGTTTAGATGAGAAGGAGAGGCTCATCTACTTCCTCAAGCAGCATGAGGAAGTTTTTGCTTGGACTTATGAAGATATGCCCGGTTTAGACTCCAAGTTAGTCGAGCATCGCCTTATGTTGAAGCCGGATTGCAAGTCAATCAAATAGAAACTAAGAAAAATGGATCCTCGAGTGGCGCCACAAGTTAAAGAAGGACTTGAAGAGTTATTAAAAGCAGGGTTCATTCGGACCATCGAATACCCAGATTGGTTGGCGAACATTGTGGCAGTCCCCAAAAAGAATGGCAAAGTCCGAATCTGCATCGATTTCAGAGATCTGAACAAAGCAACCCCGAAAGATGATTATCCACTCCCCAACATCGATCTTCTGATCGATAGCACGGCAGGCCATGCCATGTTCTCCTTTATGGATGGATACTCATGCTATAATCAGATCAAATTGGCCGCTCGTGACCAATCCAAAACTTCCTTCACCACGCCTTGGGGTACCTTTTGCTATACAGTCATGCCGTTTGGACTCAAGAATGCTGGGGCAACCTATCAGAGGGCTATGGCAGTAATCTTTCATGATCAGATGCACAAAAACATGGATGCCTACGTGGATGACATCCTAGTCAAATCTAAAGAAGGAGAGGATCATCTTGATGCTCTCGGCCAAGTCTTTGAAAGACTTATCCTCTACAAATTACGACTCAATCCGCAGAAATGTGTCTTCGAGGTAGAGTCAGGTAAACTCCTTGTCTACATGATCAGCAAGAAAGGCATAGAGGTGGATCCTGCCAAAGCAAAGGCAATCATTGACATGCCGCCTCCCACCAACCTCAAAGAATTAAGGAGCCTTCAGGGGCGCATTCAGTCTATTCGACGTTTCATCTCAAATTTGGCCATGAGATGCGAGCCCTTCAATCACTTGCTAAGAAAAGAAGTGAAATTTGAATGGGGACCAGAATGTCAGCTCTCATTTGAGCGCATCAAGTAGTATCTTCTCAATCCACCAGTTCTGAAGCCACCAGAACTCGGAAAGCCGCTGCTCTTATATATTTTTGTCAACCACAATGCTTGTGGCGGATTTCTTGCGCAGTATGAGGAAGGCAGTCGGATAGAGCATGCCATCTACTACGTCAGCAAGACTTTCATCGATTATGAAAAGAGATATTCTCAGATGGAAAAGACATGTCTAGCCTTAGTGTGGATGTGTCAGAAGCTGAGACATTATCTAATGGCATCAGAAATCAAGATCCTGTCGAGGCTTAACCCTCTCAAATACATCCTTGAGCAGCCTTTTCTTATTGGACGGATTGCGAAATGGCAAGTCCTCCTGATGCAGTATGATTTGGAGTACGTTTATCAGAAGTCAGTCAAGGGTCAGTCCATCGCAGATCAGTTGGCAGATTTCCCGTTAACAGAAGAGATCAAAGCGGAAGATGATTTTCCTGATTATCGAATTTGCAGTATTCAGGAATCTCCAGTTTGGACTCTATTCTTTGATGGGGCCAGAAATATGTCTGGTATAGGAATTGGGATCTTGTTGATCACTCCTGAAAAGGAGATGCTCCCTTATTCCCTCAAGCTCAATTTCCAATGTACTCATAACATGGCCGAGTATGAAGCTCTAATACAAGGCCTCAAAATTTTGCAAAGCTTTGATGTCAAGAGAGTACACGCCTTTGGCGACTCATTACTTGTTGTCAGCCAAGTTAATGTAGAATGGCAAGTAAAAGACTCGAAATTAATTCCCTATCAGAAGATCGCCTTGGCTCTCATAGGCGACTTTGAAGAATTTCAGCTCAATCATGTCAAGAGGGAATACAATCACATAGCCGATGGCTTAGCCTGCTTAGGCTCTATTTTGTCTTTCAAAGACAGTGAATCCTGTCGTTCCTTCGAGATCGGCAGACTTGATCAACCTGCCTACATTCCAATTGAGCAAGGGGAAAGAATCCACTGTCATGAGATCAACTTCTAATGTGTTTTGAAAAGATGTAGAAAACTGTTTAAACTAAATGATTCCAATGTAAGCTTCTCAGAAGTGCAACAACGACATCAAGCAAGATCATGTAAAACTATTAAACCACAATCAAATCTATAACCCAACTTACTAACTACATTGATGTCGTCAATCACCTCATTATACTAGTCTTCCTTCTCAAAAAGAGCAAAGAAAATAGATAACACAGAATTTAAGAAGCATTACAGTTAACAAATGGAAAAGAGGGAATCGACTCTACCTGAAAATTTGGCATCATCACAGTTGGGCTCTGCCCAAGTCCCTGGGAATGGTATAGAACTTACCAATAGCATGCAGAACCGTAACAAAAAGCAATGCTCATGATGAGGACAACATTAGGAGATTTTGAGCTCTGGTGCATCATCGGTGTAGAACTGCAGCATGGTGTTGCCAACGGCTCCAGAATTGCTACTGCCTCTAGCTGACTGCCTCCTACGCAAGTTGGCAAGGTCAGAACTGGGAGTTACTGAGGAATGTGACCATGCATCTCGCACCCTGAAACATCGTGTCCAATCTTTCCCAGAGTGAGCTTTTTGAACCTCTAGAAGCTTCATTGCTCTGTCCCATAGTGCCGACTGGCGTCTGACAGTTTCTCCGTGTATCATCAAAAGAGCCTGATCATGGCTTGGATGAACTTAAAATTGCTACTGTAATTTGCAGCATTTGAAGCTCCAGATCCAGGGTTGATGAAGAGAGGCTTTTAAGATGTTCCATCAAAGGCCCAAGGGAGATCTACAGAATCTCATGATACAACCACTCGTGAGAGGTTCAACTTCCAATGAAACAGTACAAGGCACCTACAAATGATCCAGAAAACTCTTTCTCGACAGATCCGGGCACAAAGTATATTTCAGCAGCTACCAGACGAATTTTGGCGAAGCCTGAGTCTTATATTTCTATGATAGTTACAGATCCGCTGGTTGGAACTGGGATTCTTGGTAGATCTGTCGATCTGAGCTCGTTTCGCAGCATACATGCTGGCTTGGAATTGATCCCCCCAAGAAAGCCATGGAATATTCACGTTGAATGCTCAGCAAGGTAGATCCATTGATCAAATGATGCTTAAAGATCCCAACCAATAGCTCACTAATCCTTCACAATGGATCATCTTGGGAACTCAGTGTTCACCACAACTCTAGCAAAATGGGTACCAAACTTGCCCGATTTCTCAAAAGAGGGAATAAAACAATTACAACAGATCATGTAATGAGGAATATATGTATGGAAAATGATGATTCTAGATTGAACCGAAATATAGAAACAACTAGAATTACATACGCGATCATGTAAATGCAGTTGACGATGAACAAAATTTCAGAAAGCAAAAAGAAATGGATTCAAACAAAATACTGGAAATAAACAAAGACAGTATTACATAAACCACCACCCGATGAACAAAATGCCATTAAACCCTATTGAAATAGGAAATCAGCTAAAATGAGCTCAACAGAGAGCTGTTGGATAAAAAAGTGAATGAAATAATGTATTAAACAAAATGCTATGAACTAAATGCAAGTAAGAACCTACCAATGAAATGCGTCATAGATAAAAGGGGAGAAACAAAACAAACGAACAAAAACAACAGAAAAGAAAAAAAAGGAAAAAAATCGATGAAGAAATTACTAGATCTAACACACGATGACATAAGCAGATATTAGAAATAAGAAATTCAGAAATAAATTATAAAAGGGAAATGAAAAAAATGTAGGAATATATATTCCGTTTGTTGTAGCACAAGGATGGGCAAAAATAGCTATGAGCGATTCGAACCCTATCCATCGGAGAAAAATGCAACAAAAATCAAAGTTATAGAAAGAAAAGAGAGGAGAAAAGCTTACAGAGGTGCTGTAGAGGTTCTGAATGAAGGAGTAAAGCTCTCCTCTCTATGAACACCCCAAATTTTTTAAAATATCGTAAATATCCCCTTTTGCCTCCGACCCTCATTTTCTGACAAAATCGAGTCACTTTAAAACAAAACTCTGGTTTATTCTCGAATTTTCTGGAATTAAATCAATCTTCTTATATCTGACTTAATTTTGGTCCATATCCAGTTAAAATCAAAATTTGAGCCTCGCTATTCAAATTTTGATCGGAATTCATAAAATTCCAAAAATGAATTTTTGAAAGGATCAGACAGTCCATCTGGCATTTGTTTGGGTCCATTGTCCTATAGTCCTCAATTCGAGAACCAAAACTCGAATACTTTCTCAAAAACCTTGGATCCGAACCCGTTGTCTAAGAAAATTTCAAAAGTTTTCTCAGAAGACTCATCTTTTGTACATATTTTTCAAAATTACAAAAATAGTTTTTAAATCTCTTATTATGCTTAGATTTTAGAATATTATTCCAAAATCACAAATATATATATATATATAGAAAATAACAAAAAGATACAATATATATATATATGAAGAAAAGAACAATATATATATATATATATATATATATATATATAAAGATTTGGAAACAAAAATCAGTTTTTGAAAAAAAAAAAAAACTTCTTCTTGAAGAATAAGCCTTTTTACTAAAAACAAGTTTTTGCAAAAGCTTTTTGGAAAACCACCGCCTTTTTTTGAAAATCTTCAAAGCAGGAGGGTTTTAACAGAAAAAAAAATCGTATTAGGGTTACGAAACCCCTCCTCAGTCGCAAGAAGTCGCACCCAAGCCCTCTCTCTTACCAAAAAACCTCAGCCGCAGAAGCTTCCACCGAACCCTCCGATCCTCCATGGCTTCCATCTCTCGTTCATCTCCAACGGTGATTCCATCTTCATCCCTGGGCTCATCAATGCTGACGGAATAGAATTACCAGATCCCATCAATGCTTGACATTTGAAAAAATTCTATACTTGAATCCTTTCCTATTTTTTGTAATTTTTCCAAATTTCTTTCAACAATAATCAAGTTTTCTTTCCCAGCTATACTGGGGCATTTTTAAAATTTCGTTTTTATCTACAAATACTCTGTATGAGGCAGGATCAAACAAATCTCTCATTTTGCACACATGTGCACCCATTTACATTCATTTGCATTTGCATGCATTCATTTGCATTCATCTGCATCGATTTGCATTTGCATCGAATTCCCCATTCAGGATAAGGGATAAATCCTGAGGCCCCGACAGTTGTCCAAGTTGTCGTAAGGGTGAAGACTGAAAATCTTCCATCAAAATCAATTAGTAATTCTTCAGAATCCAGTGTTCGTGCTGGTAATTTTTCAAAAATCCAGTGTTCGTGCTGGTAAACTTTCAAAACCCAGTGCTCATATTGCTAACCATTTAAAACCCAATGCTCATACTGGTAACCATTTAAAATCCAGTGCTCGTACTGGTAATCTTTCAAAATCCAGTGCTCGTACTGGTAATTTTCCAAAATCCAGTGCTCGTACTGGTAATCTTCCAAAACCCGGTATTCGTACTGGTAATTTTTCAAAACATAATGCTTGTATTGGTACATTTTCAAAATCCGGTGTTTACACTGGTACCCTTTAAAATTCGGTGTCCACTGATTTAGTTTTCCTTCGGAATTCGAGTTCCGACTCGAATTTCTTTTCCTTCTAACCGGTCTAGTTTTTCTTTGGGATTCGAGTTCCGACTCGAATCTTCTTTCCTTCTAGTTGATCTAGTTTTCCTTCGGGATTCGAGTTCCGACTCGAATTTCTTTTCCTTCTAACCGGTCTAGTTTTCCTTCGGGATTCGAGTTCCGACTCGAATCTTCTTTCCTTCCAGTTAATCTAGTTTTCCTTCAGGATTCGAGTTCTGACTCGAATTTCCTTTCCTTCCACACCGGTTTAAGTTTGCCTTTGGGATTCGAGTTCCGACTCGAATCTTCTTTCCTTGTAGTTGATCTAGTTTTCCTTCGGGATTCGAGTTCCGACTCAAATTTCTTTCCAACCGGGCTAGTTTTCCTTTGGGATTCGAGTTCCGACTCAAATCTTCTTTCCTTCTAGTTGATCTAGTTTTCCTTTGGGATTCGAGTTTCGACTCGAATTTCTTTTCCTTCCAACCGGTCTAGTTTTCCTTCAGGATTCGAGTTCCGACTCAGATTTCTTTTCCTCCCATAATGGACCTAGTTTTCCTTCGAAGATTCAGGTTCCGACTCGAGTTTTCTTTTCCTTCAGAGTTGGTTTAGAAAATCCAAGTTCCGACTTGAATTTTCTTTCAAATCCAATTCGCTTAGCTTTCCTTTACAAGTTTGAACTTCTAC
Organism: Nuphar pumila; assembly: GCF_984573655.1. NCBI lineage: Eukaryota > Viridiplantae > Streptophyta > Magnoliopsida > Nymphaeales > Nymphaeaceae > Nuphar > Nuphar pumila. The sequence goes on from NC_143256.1 coordinate 51,135,481, forward strand.
TCAAACTACCCTGCAAGTTGGTCTAGAAGATCCGAGTTCCGACCCGAATTTTCTTTCAAAATCCAATTCATCTAGTTTTCCTTGAAGAGTTGAATTCCGATTCGAATCTTCCCTCAAAAACCCAGTTTAGCACCTGGTCCATTCAAAGCTCACAAGTTGGAATCATTCCTTCTTAAGCTATGATCCTTAGGTTGAATTCCTATGGAATTGATAGTTCGTAGGTCAAACCTCTGCGGAACCAATGTCGTTCTCAATAGAACCAATGTCGTTCTTAGGCTAAATCCCTATAGAACCCATGTCATTCTCAGTAAACCAATTCACAATTTCGACCTTTTTAGCCAATCAATTTCCAATTTCCAATTTCCAATTTCCAATTTTTAAATTTCCAATTTTCAGATTTCCAACTTCCAATTTCAAATACCAAATTTCAGAACCCAAATTTCAAAATTCCAATTTCCAAAATTCGACCCTTTTGAGTCACCCAATACCCAATTTCAATCATTTTCTCTTGCGAGAGACCCTTTTTATAGGGAGAGTTTGAGGGAGCTCGTTCTTTTCACATGCTATCCAATTCGTTCATTTCGCCCCTTTTCAGGGAGAGTTTGAAGGGACTCGTGTCTTTGTGAACCGTTTGCAAAACAAAATTCCAAATTTCACACAAGGAACCCACTTTATAGGGAGAGACTCGACGGAGACTTGCTTTCCTTGTGGCCTCATAATTTCAGACTAGGCCATTTCATCATAAAGGACCCTCTTTTCAGGGAGAGTGTGATGAACTCGTTCCTTCATGACCAATTTACCAATCTCACCAATTCCGTCCCTCTTTCCATAAGAGAAGCCTAATGTTAGGGAGTTTTGACGAAAGCTTAATTTCTCTTCGAAAGTTCGTTTTGCAAACACCTCCTCTTCAGAGAAGAAAGGAGTAATTTCTAATTCCAATTTCTGAATCTTCTCATTTGGGGAAAGGAGAAGAGAATTTCTGTCATGGATGTGTTGCGTTGTGCTTCAAATGCTCGCTTTCATAAAAGGATTTCAAGAAAATTTTGCCAATTTATCATTAAATATTTGTTGATTTCAAAATTCTTTATTGCACAAAATTATTACTTCAGAATACCTTCAGTATTACTTCCAAAAGGACAAAGCTTTCGCGAAAAAGGATTCAAAGTTCAAAATCTTTCTATTGGCCAACCAAAAGGATGAAGAATAAATCCGCGATATGGCCAGCAAAGAGAATTCAATGTTGTTGCAAAGCCATGAGTGATTGATATTGATCGCAGTCAATGGCACATTTTTAAAGACCATTCTTGAAGAATAAAGCAGTCGAAATATCCTGGGTGATACAGAAAAATCCACTCAATTTCCATATCTCCTCAATCACCTAAGCTGCAATTAAATATCTGCAAAAGGGATCTCTCAATTGTCGTCAAGATGAAGGCAAATTAAGCGAGTCGACCCCCGGGGCCAAAGAAGATTTGGATCATCTCCAAGATGACGGAGTTTGTGACGGATCCTTCCAGGGAAAGCTCAGATCACCGTCGAGATCAAGGCGAGTGTGATGAGCCTACCGACAAACCCTAAAAGATATTTAATTCCAGCTATCATCAAGAGATTTCCTACCAAAGAGCCAATAATCATCATGATAATCCCTGAGAGAAAAGAAGGATCGGAACATCTCTAAGATGAAGGAGTTTGTGACGTACCCTTCCAAAAAAAAAAAGAGAGAGACAAGTCAGGACATCTCCAAAACGAAGGATGATGTAATTCCCGAAAAATCCAAGAGAGCTCCAATCTGCTAAAAAGAGAGTGCAGAAAGATCATCATGAGAAAAGAATCCCAGAATATCAGACTGCCAAATCTATCAAAAATCTTCTTTAATTTTGTGAAATTCTTTTATCAATATTCTTTCACCAATAGCTCTTGCAATATCAAGAATACTTTCTTTCCCGTCCATATCAAGGAAATTGATAGCTTCCTTGAAAGAAAGTCAATCGCAAGCAATTTGAATTCGAATCTTGATTCTACAGAGTTAAGCCCAGTCGGAGGTAATACTTCAGGGAGAAAAGAGAGAATATTTTCACACCAATGTGCATCATTTTCAATTATTTTGAATCAACAACAATTTTCAACATTTTGACAATATTTTCTAGCTATCCTGGCATAAAGTGAAAGCTTGGGGTTCATCTTTGGCGCATCCTGACACCATCCCTTTTAGGACTTGATTACGGGAGTTTTCAAGATTCCTTCCCTTCTTTGGTATAGTCTGAGCGCACGGGCTCTCAGATTCACACACTTCCTTGTGTCCCCACTGTCCCACCATAGACAGTCCAATTTCGGCCTGAGGTTAAGCCACCAATTTCAGCAAAAGGTAATTTCAAAAGCTATTTAGTCTCAGCAATGAGACGCCCAAAATCAAACCCTTTTCAAGCTTTAGGGACCCCAATTTCCTTCCTTTTGCAAAACCCCTATCGGATTCATTGTGCAAAAATTCGAAGGTTCCATCACGGTCTCTTCTTTTGAGGATTCTGTCCATTTTCTGCCCGATCAGGTTAAGGGTACAAACCTAAGCCTCCTTTGATGAGGTATTCCATTTTCTGCCCAATCAGGTTAAGGGTATAAACCTGGGCCTCCTTTGATGAGGTATTCCATTTTCCACCCAATCAGGTCAAGGGTACAAACCTGGGCCTTCTTTGATGAGGTATTCCATTTTCAACCCGGTCAGGTTAAGGGTTAAGCTTGAGCTTCGTTCCATACGAGGTATTTCCCGTCCCATCCAGGTTAAGGGTAAAACTTGAATCTCATTTCTTTTTGAAGTAAAACTTTCTCCTTATTCTCCATTTCATATCTACCATCATCATTTGAATTAATTCTTTCATACCCAGTCAGATTTATCCAACTGGGGCATTTTTATTGTTCAAATTTGGTATGTTTTTTTTGCCACTAAGCTCGGCCCTATACCGGCTTAGTAGCAAAGAGGGGCATCTGTAAACACCCCAAATTTTTACCCTCATCCAGTGTTTGTCCATTTCATATGTAATTGCATATCACTGCATACATTTTGCATATCATTTCATCGCATTGCATAGCACTGCATGTCATCCCATCTCATTTTCGAGATCCAGCACTCCTTTTTTCAAAACATTCAATCCAGATTTGAGTTTTAAAGCTTGCTTTCAAAATCAATTTCAAAACCTAGGTTTTTAGTCAACATTCTATCATTTTCCAACCCTAAGACCTCATATTTCGAAATATTTTCTCAGAAAACAATCTGGATTCATTTTAACTTCAAATTTCAATCGATTTCAATTCACAGATGAGGCTCATTGAGGTGGTGTCGCTTCTGGATCCTCTTATTCATCAAATTTCTCAAATTTTTGAAAGTTTCAGTCAGATCAGGACTCTGTCCCAGAGTCCTAATCCAGTCAGGAGTCTGTTTTACTCCCATTGTCAGTCTTTTTCCATTGTTTTCAAAATTTAGGTCATTTTACAGAGTCGAGTTAATTCAGGACTCTATTTTAGAGGTCGGTCGAGTTAGGAGTTTGACCCTGACTGTGTTTTTTTGACTTATTTCGTCAATTTTTGATAAAATCTTTCGAAAATTCTTCCATTTGAATTCTAAAATCTAAAATCTTAGAATCCTAAGAGTTCAGGACTCTAACTCGGAGTTCCAGTTCGCTTGAGACCCTATTTTCAAAGATCTTGAATTTCAACTACTGATTTTAACCCCTTTTCAAAACCATTTTCAGTGTTTATTTCAAAATTCTTCAAAACTTGATGTGGGCCCACTCAGTTGGCACCATATCCAGAGGAGTTCCGACTCGGTTAGAACCCTATGCCATTTCAAAAATTCTAATTTTAAGATTGCTTTTGAAAATCCTTTTGAAAACTCCTTCAATTTCAAGTTTTAAAATCGCTTTTTGAAAAACTCAAGTAGGGCCCACTCGGGGTGGCGCCATATTCGAGTAAGTCAGGGCAAGACTAGGGTTAGTCAGTGTCTTGGTTAGTGTTAGGGGTTTAGAAGAGTTAAAATTTATTTTGAAAACTCATTTTGAAAGTTAGTTTTTAAAACTAATGTTTTTAAAGGTTTTTAAAAGGTGTTTTAAAACTCAAATGTTAAAAATGCCAAGTGGCATTACATTTGGGCGATTTCTAGGATAGTCTAGGGGTTAATTAGGTATTAGTTAAGATAATTTAGGCTAGGGGTAGGATAGTAACTACACCCCAAAATCGCCCCCCCACCCCTTTAGAGTCCAAAATTTCCAAAATTTCCATTTTTTTTTAAAACCAAAAAATTTTCTATAAAAAGGGGATATAGGGGGGACGATTTTTCCAGCCACCTCTTGAGCAAATCGTGGAGCTTCTCTCTCCTCTCCAGCCTTCCTCCATTGCTGTAACTCCAAGGTAAATAATTTCTTCAATTTTTAATATTTTATTTAGTGTTTTTAATGATTTAAACCTAGATTTAGCCTTGGACACCCCTCCTTATGTGGATTCAATCAAGATTCAACCTCAAGAACCATCAAGAACGGTCCAAGAAGGTGATCTAACCCTGTTTTGTGTGTTTTACAGGGATTTTAATCCATTAGAATTGGTTTGAGCATGATTCTTTTCATTATTAACCAATAAAACATATGATTTACCCTTTTAATGGGTTAAATCTATGTCTTTAAAGGTAAAATCGAATTCCAGCCATTGATTCCCTGATTTTTTATTTATTTAATGGTTTATTCATGTTTATTATACGTTTTACACCATAGAAATAATTTCTATTTACTGTTTTATGGTTTATTTTATTGATTTTCATTAGTTAATGCATGGTTTCTTAAGTTTCTTAGATTTCTGTGTGTTTTAGGTTTAGAACAGTAAAGATAATGTTATTTCGGATTGAAATACTTGTTGTTTAGTTCTGATTTTTTTATATGCAATACATGTATGTGTAAAAAAGTTACTGTAAAAAAATAAGATATTTTGGACGTCGGGAACTCTGTCAGAAAAATCAGACATCAAATCGGGTTTTTAAAGCTTTAAAATCGTTCTTAAAATCAAGAAGGTAACTTGCTGTGATGATATTTTTCTCATCCTATATCCGATTTTAGATATGTAAAGTGATATGGATTCATATTGATTAGATCTATTTACTGTGAAATTTTCAGAATTTTTGACCATTGTTTAGTATTTTCCCTCTGTCAGAGACTCTGATTTTCATTTTAAAACTCGTTAGGGTTTACCAAAACCCTGATCAGACTTGTGTTGTTCATAAATCCCAAAATACAGATCTGATTCATAATCTGTAAAAAGTGAGTACTGTTATTTTTTAATCACTATTCACTGTTAAAATCTCAGATATTTTGAATGAGTGCTGCTGTTTATCCCAGAATTTTCAATTGAAAGTATCAGTTAGGACCAAAGTTAAAATCAATGTATTCAAGGCCGGATTGCCGGAAAGGGATCTCCCTGATCCTAAGTGCTTTTTCAGATCTGTAAAAAAGAAAAGTTCTGTTTTCCTGTCTATTTGGTCTCTGTAAAAACTCAGAGATTTCCATGGAAGACTGATCCCTGGTTCGGGCCTTAAACTGAGACTGGGTGGTGAACTAGGTCAAAAATATCATATTTTTAGGGTTTGATGCTATTTTCGGATTAAATTAATGTCAAACAATTAATTTTATAATTTCAATCCAATATTAGAGTTATAATAAGTGCAGGTACCAAATTTGATGAATTTTGGAATCCGATTGATGGCTGAATTAAGCAAGTTGCAAAACAGGGTACCCGAAAAATCCTGAAATATTGTCAAAATCACAGTTTTTGTGATATTTTTGAATTTTCGTGTATAAGCATGTATTTTTAGGGTTTAATCATGTTCATAATCATATTAGGATGCTTTAGGTTTAATTTGATGCTTATTTGACTTCATTTAGTGCCTAAAACCTAAGTTTTACCAAAATATTTTTTGAAAAACCCTCATTTCAAGGCCATAGTCTTGCTATCAGGGGTAATTTGGTCATTTGACCTCAATTTCGAAGTCCCTAACCCTAATTTTCATATTTTTAATCATGTCATATCTTACTTAGTTCAATTTATCATTATTTGTATTTCAAAACTTGCATTTTACAAAATATCTTTCTAAAAACCCTGATTTCAAGGCCATAGTCTTGCTATCAGGGGTATTTTGGTCATTTTGACCCCAATTTAGAAATTTCAAATTCTATTTTCATATTTATTCAATTTTATTTCATATTTTATCAGATTTGATTTAAGGGAATCATGGAAAAGGCTTATATCTAGCAAAATTCAGTAATTTCTAGATATTACTGGATAAACCTAGAAAAGACAACATATATTCACTAACCAAGCTTTCTAGTTTTGCAGGAACATTGAAGACTTTATTTTTCTTTTAAATTCATGTATTTAAATTTGATTAGTGATGTAAATTGTAATTAATTTTGGAATAAGAATTTAAATTTCTGCATAGACTAGGATTGCATTGCATATAGTTTAATTCTGCAAATATTAAATGTCTGATGAATGCATTATTCATGCACATATTTCAAATTCACTATGGTCTACACGAATGGCACATGCACTAGCTCTTAGAGAGTTGACAAACTTGGTGGAATTTGTATTTATGGCCATAGTCAGAATATGAATGATACCCAGATTTGTAATCTTCATATTAGCCACATTCAACCTACACTCTTAGGCTAACTTCAAAAATGCACTGCATTTCTCAAAAATACAAAAAAGGATTTCCTCAATTCCTCAAATTCAAGTCTTTCAAATCCATATTCATTCAATTCATGCGTTTGCAAATTCCAATTTCAATTTCAATTTAGAGAAAGCAGTTTTCTCAAAAATTTTCTAAGTCTTATTCTAAAATCGATTTTCTCAAAACATTGATTTTCAAATGATATTTCAAGTATTTCCCAAGTTCCAAATTCGATTTTCTAACTTATATTTTCAATTTCAAAGTTTGAATTCAAAGAAATCAAGTTCTCCAAAGCTATTTCACATTTCTCAAAATCGATTTTCACAAAAATCTCCTGAATACTTCAGAAATCGATTTTCACTTTCTCAAATACAGCATCTCAACCATGATTCACGATTTTCCAAGAATCTCCAAATATTTTCCAAGTATTTTCCAATCTTTGAAGCAAACATCATGTTTTCAAATATGCATTTTCAGAAAATCCATAGCACATGCCTGATTCTATGTGCATTTAGAAATTAAAATATGATTTAGACAAGTTGAATAGAGCAGAACAGTAGATTGATCCTTGGTTCGATTACCCCTATTAAAGGTGGCAGGAACGGTCGAACCTCGTACCGACAGGCGAGTCCCATTCTACGGAATTTTCCCGCATTTTAAAATGGAGGCGAGTTATTTTCAAAAAACTTTTTCAAAGGTCAGTTTGACTCGCAAAAAGTAAAAATTTTGCAATGATAACAACTGGTTAGGGAAGCTAGGCCAGGACGGGTAGCTACTCTTCTTCTTGATCTTCCACCAGTAGCTTTTTGTCAATGCAGTCTTGGACGATGTTTTTGAAAACAAAGCAGTGCTCGATGTCATGCCCCATCGCCCGATGGAATTTGCAGAACTGATCCTTGAACCTTCCCAAAGTCACAGGTGGATCTGCTACCTTGTGAAGTTTAACAATCTCCTTTGTTGTCATATACTCAAGAACTTCCTCAAGCGATTGTTCTAAGGGGGTAAACTCACGGTCATATCCCCAACCATCGTGCTTTGGTTTCCCTTGAGGCTTTGATTCTAACTGGATGCTCAAGGGAGTGATGTTATTTTGCCTATTGATCTCATCCTTTTGACCGAAGCAATCATCTCTGCCTGACCCGCCAGTGTGGTTCTTTCTGCCACCTCTTTTGCTTTTGCCATTGTTGTTGTTAGAGGAACTGGTAGAAAAGGCAAAGTTGGTTTTTTTTTTCACGTCCTGACTGCCTCCTGCCAAGGTGAGGCCATGATAGGTTCCATTCTCTAATCCCATTTTGAGCCATTCGACTCGCTCTATTAACTTGATGAAAGATTTAGACAGAGAAGTAGAGATCAGACCCTTCAGAGGTTGAGAGAAATTGTTCAAAATTATTGAGAGTGCATGCCTCTTCGATATCGGATCTTTCATCTGGTTGCAGTTGGATCTCCATCTATGAATGAAATCTTTTGCCCTCTCATTGTCATTTTGCTTCAGATTGAATAGGTGGTTGAGGGTAGGCGGAGCCTCAGTATTGAAGAGACACCTTTCAATGAACAAGTTGATGACTTTGTCAAATTCTCGTAGTTCAATCGGGTTGATGTGGTCGGCATACCATCTTGCTGCAACTCCCTCCAGACTGCGCGGAAAGCATAGGAATAAAACCCTATTGTTCTTTCTGAATCGGTTGCACTCGGCAAAGAATGTGGCCAGATGAGCCTTGGGGTTGCCGGTCCCATCAAACTTTATGAATTTATGAGGAAGATCTTCCCAGTTGTCATCTCCTTCTAGGCCGTCATAGAAATCTGCACCGGTATAGACCTTTTTGCCTTTGTCCTGGGTTTGTAAGTCTTTGATTGCACGAGTCATTTCTCTCATTTGCTTATGCATCAGATCTTCTGTCGGGATCTGAAACTTGGTTTTGCTTGCCGACTCGTGCCCCTCGTTGACTTTCTTGGGCCGATACAAGGGATTGTGAAAATATGCCGGCTACTCTTCCTCTGAGTCCTCCTCTGCTGATTCTGAAGTGCTGTCATACTGAACTTGCTTCTTGTTGACTTTTCCCTTGGCTTTGCTTTTAGAAGATATTTTCTTAGGGTTTTCCTCAGTCTGTTCAGACATCATTTTGGCCATCACTTTCTGAAACAACTTGTATGTAGTTGAATCAACATTGCTTTCTGCTTCTTGGCCCTGCTGCTTGGATGACCTGATGGAGTTCATTTCCTCTCCTTCACTGTCGCTTTGCTGTGGCACTGTTTCCTTTCCAGTCCTCGTCTGAACCATGATGAAATGTCAATGTCCTCTCTGGAGGTAAGAATGGGATATTTAGGAAATTTTTGGAGGAAAATTATGATAAAGGAAGAAATCAAAGTCTGATAATGAAAATATCCCATTACGAGGGATCGGGTTGTCACCAAAAATTCGTGACAACCGCACTATTTTTTTCTGGAAAAAAAAGGATGAACAAATATTTAATTTTGAAAGGGACATATCCCGACAAAAAAAAAATTATTTTATCACAAAAGAGGGAAAAGAATTTGAAAGAGGATATCAAAGACAAATTTGAAGAATTGCAGGCAGGATCAAAGAATTTGAAGAAATCAGAAGAATAATGTAAAAATACACCTGGGTTTTAAAAACAAAGAGGAAATTTTGAATAATATGTACACAGGGTTTTGGAGAATATAAGGAAAATATCATACAATCACAGATATACAAACAAGGATGTACAAGCAGCATTCCCTAAAGCTGAATCTATATGCAATATTTTGAAATGGTTGATAGGACCATAATCCTAACTCTATGGTTCAGATTATCTGATTTCAATCAAGGTACACCGATATACTCAAGCCGAAGCTCGAAGTACGTGGCATATAAGATATCTCTTCGGTTCTAAGGTAATGTCTTCCCAACATCCTTGAGCACCTACCAATATACCTCGGACTATGGCCCTTAGGTACGTGGTAGGGGGGCGCGAACCCAAATAAGTGGTCCAGTTGTGAGGCTCTCTCCCGAACTATGGTTCAGTGAGACAGCCCAGCAACGTGAAGACCGGGACAATATAGGTAGGGGATGTTTTCAAAAATATGTTCAACATGCAATAAACCAGAAAGCTCAAATGCAAGTCCTAAAAGAGATAGATTTAAATCAAAAGAAGCATACACTTGCATACACTGTTTGCATTCAATCCCTAGAATTGAGGAGAGTTGTATTTCAGACCTAAGTCTATGTGAACATGGAACAATCTCCTCAATATGGTCCTACCAAACCATACTTAAATCCTATATGCAATGATGTCAGCTTAAGACAGAGTCTAGGCTCCTAAGGTTTGCATGGAAAATATAGCTGACATACAAGAATAAAGACTTAGAAAATATTAAAGCAAAGCAAAGGCATAATTCGACCAGACGGAGACGTGTCCCATCTCGGTCACCAAAACTGTGATCATCGCAAAATTTTTCCTCTCTTGTATTTTTCTCTCTCTTCCTTCTCTTTTCCTTTTCTAACCTCTATTTTCCTCCTTTTTTAAGGGAGAAAAAAATAAAAGAAAGAAAAGAGAAAGAGAAGAGAAAAGAAAGAAAGAAAGGGAGAAGAGGAACTCTTTTGCGCGGTCTCACTTGACCTTGATTTGAAAAATATTTAGAAATTTAACTCGCCTCCATTTTGAAAATTTGCGGGAAAAAATGGAGAGACGGGATTCGCTCGTCGGTACGAGGTTCGATCGTTCTTGGCGCCTTTACCAGGGGTAATCGAACCAAGGATCGAATCTATGCATTTTGCTTTGCCTAAATATTATCTAAGAGTTTATTCTAAATCTAAATGCACAAAAAATCATGCTTGTGCAATGCAAGGATGTATGCTCTTTTTGAAAGATATTTTGAAAATTCCCAAGTATTCTGAGATGAACTTGGTAAGGGAGTGAAGAAATGTTTGAATCTAACTTTAGAACTTGAGATAGATCAGAGAAGTTCTAAGTTTTTGAAGTAAATCAGAATTGGAAGAATAAATCTTGATCTTTGAGAAAGAATAACTTGAAGCTTTTTGAAAATGATAGGAAAATGAAGTTTTCAAAGTTGGAAATGGACTTTGAATTCTGAACTTGAATTTAGGAAAGGAAATGAATACTTGAGACGGAATTGAATTCAGATTTTGAAGTTTGAAATTGGAATGGACTGAGAAAATCAAATGGTATTTAAGAATAGAAATGGATTTAGGGAGTTCAAATGAGATCTGGAAATGGACTTGGATTTGAAATCTAGATTTTGAAATGGAATTGAATCTTAAAATGGATTCAAGATCTGGGATCTGAGATCCGATGTAAAATTGGATTATGGATCCTAAGATGGATTTGGATATGAAGTTTGAGATCCAAAGTGTGATTGAATTCTGGACCCCAAAATGGATTTGGGTCTGAAGTCTGAGATCCAAAGTAGAATTTGGATTCTAGATCTAAAGTGGAATTGGATCTGAAGTCTGAGATCCAAAGTAGAATTTGGATTCTGGATCTGAAGTCTGAGATCCAGAATTGATTTCTGGACCCTAAAATTGAATTGGATCTGAAGTCTGAGATCCAAAGTGGGATTGAGTTCTGGATCCTAAAATGGAATTTGGATCGAAGGTCTGGAATCCAAGATGTAATTTGGATCTGGAGTCTAAGATCCAAAGGTAGAATTGTATTTGGAAAACTGGATCAAAATTGATCTAATTTTGGATTTGGAATTTTCCAAAATTGACTTGAGAATTGAATTTGGACTATACAAAATGAATTTCAAAGTCAAATTGGACTTTGAATTTAAAGCTTGAATCTGAAATTTAGAAGATGAATCAAGAATTTCCAAGTATTTGGAAAATGAAATTTAGAAATTGAATCTTGAATATACAAATGAATTCCAAAGTCAAATTAGACCTTGGATTTGAAGTTTGAATTTGGAATTTAGAAGATGAATCAGAAATTTTCAAACTTTAATTTAAACTTTTGAAATTTGATTTGAATTGAATATAAGAAATGAATTTGGAATTTCAAAGTCCAATTGAACTTTGAAACCTGATTTGAATTAGAGTTTGATATATAAAATGAATTTGAAATCTCAAAGTTAAATTGAACTTTTGAGATTGAAAATGAAACATAATTGAAAATGAAAAGATGAATTGGATTTTTACAAGAATTTAGGATTGATTGAAGAAGATATTTATCTTACTTGGAGTTTTGAAAAAGGAATTTTGAAAATATGATGCAGTTCTATCCTAAATGATGAATGGATTTGAAGAATTTGAAATTGGATTTTTGAAAAGCTATTCCATTCTTTAGATGAATTAAAATAAGATTGAAGATATAATACATCCTTGACTATGGTCATTGAATGTATTATATAATAATCTATATTTAAATTCAGGTAAAGAATGAAATACATTTGGTGCTTTTATAGAATTTAAAATGAAATTAACTCTCAATATACCCTGACTATGGCCATTGGTATATATTTTGAGTTAATTTTAAGTTAAATTCTGATAAAAGGAGAAAATATTTAAGGAAAATATGATGAATTTTGAAAACGGATCCAGTGTGGATCCAGTGTTATTTCGTAAAAGATAAAAATTCTAAGTTTTGTTTACATCCTGACTATGGCCATTGATGTAAATCATCAACTTAGGATTAATTACCTCTTACGAAATGGTGCACGTGCCATTCGTGTTCCATTTGTGAGATTTTGAAAGATAAAGGCAAAAACATGAAAATAAGCAATTTATGATACTTACAATGCTCATTCATTCTATCTAAAACAAGAAATGTAAATTCTCATTTAAGGCCTAACTTATTACAATATTTAAAATTGAAAAAGTAACTCCAGATAATGATACTTTCCACTTATTCCCTGCAAAGCAAAGGGTTAGTATAAAGAGAAGAAAATGTCACATATCCTATAGATGTCAATGGCAAAGTGCTCATGTACCAAGATATACATGGTGAAAAAGATGGGAAATGGTATATATATATATATATATATTTATATTCATATATGCATGCATATCTATTACATGTATGTATACATATATGTATAATCATATATATATATATATATATATATATATATATATATATATATATATATATATGTATTACACGTGATGTGTAGGCAACATGGATGTTGTTGAAATGATGAGGATATATGCTATGGTAATGGCGACGGGGAAGGATAGTGTTCTGCTGCATGGAGACTGGTTTTTGCAGCAATGCCTAACCTAACTAGATGCTGGAACTTATAGGTAATGCATGAGTGAAGTAGAGGAAATTATATGTACAGGATTGAGATATGATGACTGTCACTAGATGGTGAATGAGGTAAGTAAGTACAGCCAAATGGATGTGAAGATGTGGCTGCAGGGAATGTAGGTATGTTAATGTAACAAGGCTAAAGGGATAGTGATGATAAAACACTATTGTAGGTATAGTGTTGGAATGGCAATGAAGTGCATATATACTGAGCGAGTGTTATGCTCTGTACAAGAGATGTATAATGTGAATGGATGTAAGAATGCAAGTCTGTTAGTAAGGAAATGATACAGGATGGTTGTGGAAGTGTGGTGAATAATAGTGTAGTGCATGCAGGATTCCAGCAGGTAGTTGTGAAAGTGCTGCTGTGATAAGCATGATGGAATATGTAGGTGACAGGGGAAGTGGTATGGATGCCATATGGGGCTAAAACAGCTACAGGTGATTAGATGGAATAGGTATAATGTTGTTATATGGTATGCTAAATGACATATGCTGGGTGAAATGGTAAAATTACAGTAAATGAATGTGAAATGGTGATGATTACGTGAGAAGAGGTGAATTGAAAGACGAAAAGACAGTGTATGACACTGAGATATATAGGAAAGAGTGTTGAAACTCCATCGCAATAACAACTGTACATATCAAGGCAAACCCATCATAGAGAAATTCTGATTGGGCCAAATTAGACTGAAGATAGCATTGCCAGGAAAGTAAGCCAGCCCTTCACCATGGGCAGAGCTTTGATGCATAAATCTGAGTTTAGGAGGGAGGGTATGGCTGTGAGTAGATACTACATGGGTCTATAATGCTGGAAGGTAAGTGTGCAACAAAGGTTGGAAGAAGATGGTGATAAGTTAACATATGATAGCAAACAGTGAGCTGGTGTTATCATCGCAAAATTTTTCCCCTCCCTTGCGAGAGAGAAACGAATTTCGCGAGTCAAACTCGACCAAAGTTTTGAAATTGATTTTGAAAATTTACTCGCCTCCGTTTTGAAAATTTGCGGGAAAATTCCGTGGAATGGGATCCGCCTGTCGGTACGAGGTTCAACCGTTCCTGGCGCCTTTACCAGGGGTAATTAAACCAAGGACCAATTATGTGCTTTAACTCGACTCAAATATCTAAATTATGCTCTATTTTTCCTAGAATGCACAAAGAATCAGGCTTGTGCTATGAAATTTTGAAAATAATGCAAGTTTGAGAAACATGATGTTTGCTTTGGAAAATTGAAATATGCTGGAAAAATGATTGGAAAAGTACTTGAAATTGGGATTCCTGGGAAAATCATTGAAGTTCATTGAAAATCAGAAATTTGCATTGGAAAGTGATTTCTCAGGAAAACTTGAACTTTGGAAAATCGATTTTGAAATTTGGAATTGCTTTTCTGAGAAAATGGATTTGAGAATTCTGAGAAAATCTAAGAAATTCATTGGAAAATGAATTTTGAAATGGAAAATGAATTCTCAGGAAAACTGGAAAATATGAGAAAATCGATTTCTGAAAACTTGGGATTTTGAAATTTGAGAATTTGAAAACATAGGAAAATCTTGATTTGAACTTGGGAAATGCCTTGAAATCTCATTTGAAAATTTGGAATTCTGAGAAAATCCAATCCTGAGAAACTTGGAAATTTTTGGGAAAACTGATTTATCTAAAATTGAAATTGGAAAATGAATTTGAAAATAATGCAATTTGAATGATATGAATGAATGAATATGAGTTTAAAAGAGAATTTCAATTGAGGAATTGGGAAATCCTTTTAAAACTTTGAAAAATGCAGTGCATTTTGAAGTTAGCCTAAATGTGTAGGCTGAATGTGGCTGATATAAAGATCATAAATCTTGGTTTTCTTCGTATTCTGACTATGGCCATAAATACAAATCCCACCGAGTTTATAAACTCCATAAAAGCTTGTGTATGTGCCATTTGTGTAAACCATAGTGGATTTGAAATAAATGCACATGAATCATACATCAAATATCGAAATTTGCATAAATTAAACTATATGCAATGCAGCCCTATTCTAAGCAGAAAAGTAACTCTTATTCCAAATTATTACATTTGAGATTACATTGAATTGAAATAAAAAAAAAAAATCTAAGTCTTCTTCTTGAATGTTCCTGCAAAACTAGAAAACAAGGTTAGCACAAAAATGTAGGTTATTCTGAATTTATCCGAAAATATGAGAAATTATCAGATATTATTCAGATATAAACCCAAATTCATACCCCCCTTTGATATAAACATAATAAATAATGAATAAATTTGGAAAATAAACTTGAAAATTCGAAATTGGGGTTCAAAATGACCAAAATACCCCTGATGACTTTGAAATCAGGGTTTTATGAAAGAATTTTTGTAAATTTTGGAATTTTGAAAATCAAATGAAATAAATCAAACATAATATGATAAAATATGATGATATGCATGAAATTTTGGAGAATTAGAAATTGAAATTTCGAAATTTAGGTCAAAATGACCAAAATACCCTTGATAACAAGACTATGGCCTTGAAACCAGGGTTTTCTGAAATAAATTTTGCAAAATTGAAAAATATGAAATGCAAATGAGATTAAAATTAACCCTAATATGATTATACATGCTTATGTACATGATACAAACCCTAAAATGGCGAAAATATCATAAAATATCAAATTTAACCTGATTTTCGCTTCTGAATTTAAAGATAAACTAACACATGGAGCAAATGAACTTGGAATTAAACCAAATTTGGCATGAACACCTAAAATAACCCTAAAAACAGAATGGAGCTCGAAAATCTAATTTTTTTTGTACTTTTAAATATGAAAATTCAAATAAAAACCCTAAATTTTATGATTTTTGCCTAAAATATTGATTCTAAAGGGGATTTAGGATATCAAACTTCCATAAAAATTTCCCAAATTTTATGGGATGACAGAGGACAGTAAGGAAAGGATTTTTGCATTTTACACTTTTTGGTTTTGACCTATGGTCGGAGCTGTGCCACTCCGGCAAGTCGGATCGGAATCCGGCGACTCTAGGATTTAGGAGAAACAGACAGGTTTCGGTAGAAAACATGGGAAAAATGAAACACAGATGGGAAAAAGGCTGAAATTATGGTAAAATGTCCCTGAAAAACAGATGAAGATTTGATATTTTGACAACATTGGGATTCAGGTTACGGTTTGAAAAAGGGCACACTGTTATCAGAGACCCAAATCTCTGAAATTTCTGGATATTGGAATCTGTCAGACAGAAAATAAAATTTCGGGAAAAATACTGAAACAGTTCCAAAAATCCCCAAATTTTGGAAAATGACAGTAAAACATGTTAGGAACAACTTTCATGTTGAAAGTTTTTGTAGATGAGCTACGGATTGGGTGGACTCGGTGCATTAGGGTCTGTCTATACCCTGACGAAGGAAAATCAAGATTTTCCCAGGCGGCTGGGAAATCTGATTTTTGACAGAGAACAAAACTAACTGGAAAAACTTCAAAATTTTCAGATCATCAGTAGATTCGATTATGAATACACTGTGATTTTTGGAGGACAATCCGAATCTCCCACAAGGGTGGCGCCGGAGGTTCTTTTCTGCTAAAGCAGAAATTGAAATTTCTGGAGGGTCCAAAATTCAGTTTGGTTTTCGATTTATTTAACAAGGTTCTAAAATCCTAACTGATCCATATTTTTGACATACAATCATAGACAAACAGAGACAGACATAACAAAATTTTTGAGATTTATCGACAAAAAATTGAGCATAAAATGATGACTAGACTGGATGGCTAAATGGAAAATGTATAAACTAATAGGACATGCATTAATGAAACAAGTGAAATGTATCTAATGAAATCAATTAAAAAAAAAAAATACCTAAATTATACAATCTATATAAAATCAAAACAAAGGAAAGAGGTGAAATATTTATTTGATATAGCCATTGAAATGAGGGGTTCAATCCATCGGCTAGATGAACCCTCTCATTTACACATGCTTTGTCAAGAAAAGTAAAAAAAAAACAGAAACTTAAGGTTTCCTACCTTCTAACACCATAAAGAAAGCCTTACCTTGCAATAATTTCAACCCCAAATTCCTCATCATTTTCATGAAAGCCATATGTAAGGGTCTCATTTCGACGATCAACCAAGAAACCCAACATGTGGTACTTAATAAGATCAACAAGACATACAATATGTCTTACCTTAAGGGGCAGTTACGGCAATGGAGGAGTGGAACGATGGTTGGCTGCCACAAGTGATGTCACCAGTAAAGATGGTTGGAGCTCTTGGGGAAAACAAAAGGGAATAGAGGAGACTGCACGGTGAAGAAGGCTGGAACAAGGCTGCAGCCGTTTGAAGGTTGAAGGAGGAGGTTGCAGCGTCAAAGAGGCTGCTGTAATAGCTTGCTGCTGTAGCTGTAATGAAAGGCTGTGGATGGCAGCTGCTGGTGGCACTGTTGGGTGCTGTGTAGAAGAGGTGAACTGGCTGGTGGCTGGTGGCTGTTGGCTGGAGCAGTGAGCGTGGAACTGGTGGAAGAAGCCGTTGGCTGGTGGCTGTTGGCTGGAGCAAGGAGCTTGGAGGTGGGCTGCAGCAAGGATGGTGGCTGGAATGGAGAGCTGGCTGAAGCTAGAGTATTTGAAGAAGATGGCTGAATGTTTCTGCAGCTGCAAAGAGGATGTCGGAGGTTGAAGATGATCTGGAGCTGTTGGGCATGGAGCTTCAAATAGGTGCTGCTGGCTGCAAGGAAGAAGATGGCTGAACCGTTCTATTGGTGGTTACAGCTTTTGTTCGATGGCTGGGCATCCAAAGAGGTGGCTGTAGAGAGGTTGGAAGGCTGCTGTGGCTGTAGCAGCTAAGGAGAGAAGAAGGGAGGTAAAGAGAGAGAATATGAGAGAATAGGAGAGAGGCGTGAGATGGGAGAGGAGCCGTAAGTGGCTTCCTTTTCTCTTTTTCTTTAACCAAACCCAACTTAGGTCTTTAATCAGCCTCAACTTAGGGTTTTTAGGGGTTAATGAAAAGAGAGGGAAAGAGTGTACGTGAATGGGCTGGAGAAGGGAAAGGAAGGAAGGGAAGGGAAGGGAAGAAGAAAAGAAAGGGAAGAAGAAGAAAAAGAAAGAAAAGGGAAAAAGAAAGGAAAGAAAGAAAAGGAGGGAAAAAGGAAAAGGGAAAGAAAAAAATGAGAAAATGGAAAGTGGGGCTGGAGGCATGGGTGACCACCTTGTGGGTCCCACCTCCTCTCTAAAAAAATAAAAATAAAAAAATAAATAAAAATCAATAAAAACAAAAATAAACAAATAAAAAGAAGCATTTTTTTTTATATAAAATGGAAAAGTAAATGAATGGGCCATCTCAGAGCGGGTCCAAATTCCACATTTGAAATTCATTTTGACGATTAGAGGGGTAAAATAGTCTTTTTAAAAAGTTTCTAGACGAAACGAGCTATTTTTGGCAGTTTTTTAAACGAGCTCGGATTTTGAAGTTCAATACCCCGTTGCGAAGCAAATCCAGAGTAGAATTTAAAAATGTAATTTTGAAAGAAATCCATATTGTTTTTCTCGAGAAAATGCTTCCAACCGAAACGAGCTATTTTTGGCAGTTTTTGAAACAAGCTCGGATTTTGAAGTTCAATACCCCATTGCGAAGCAAATCCAATGTAGAATTTGAAAATTTGATTTTGAAAGAAATCCAGATTATTTTTCTTGTGAGAAAATATTTCCAAATTTAGACTCTCGGGGGTAAAAATGTCAATTTTGGAAACCCAGGGTTTCAAATTGATTTCTAAAAGCTTTTAAAACTCGATCTGGATTGAAATTTATAAAACTGGAGTTCTGGACTTCGAAAATGGAATGAAATGTGATGAAATGTTATGAAATGCTGAGAAATGACATGAAATGCTATGCGAAATGCTAACTCTGAATGAAGAATTTTGGATGTCAGACCCCGATTGACACTTGTATCAGTTCAAAAAGTGTTAAAATTGACAAAATTTGCAAAAATGGTTGAAGAAATGATTTTCGAGCTCTGCCAAGCTAGAGTGACACTAGAAATTAGGGTTTGAGCTAGATTAAACTGAAATGAACTGGATTGAGCTGGGTTTTAGAGTTTTAGAACTCAAATGAACAGACCAGGCACTGACTCAACTGACCTTTCCGACTGAATTTTCAAGAAAAGCTGCCATTTTTAGAGAAATGGTACGGAATGATCACTAGAGTGAAGTGAATTACGAACCTGAACTGGGTTTGAGCTAGAACAAAGGTCAGTAATACTGATATGAACTAAAATCAAAGCTTGAACACTAGCTCAATTGACTGAACTCAGCTCAATTTCAGCTGAAAGAGCTAAAATGGACTAAAATGGGCTCCTAGACACTTGGAAATGGTTTTGAACTGAAACTGGAGCACTTGAACTCCTGGTGAGCTCAAGTTAGACTCTGGGGAACATGACTGACTTAGAGACAATTGGCTTGGATTCAAGTGAGAAATGAGTTCATTTTTGAAGAAATGATCCCATTTTGGCAGGAATGGTTAGAAATGAAAATGGTTTGTTCATTGTGAGCTCAGATGAGCTTGAGATGACTGATATTCTAATTGTCTTAAACTGACCAATGAGCTTGGTTGACTCCAACTGACTGGGGTCCGGGATGACCTAGGGGTAAAATGGTAATTTTCCTAATGAAAATGGGTAAAATGGTGATTTTCTGAAACTGACTCGGGGTTTGACTCCTACACTTTCCTGACAGGGTTGGCATTGCCTGAGGAGGATTGTTTGAGAATGAGTGAGGAAAATTTGGGGTGTTTACAGATGCCCCTCTTTGCTACTAAGCCGGCTTGAAGACGAGCTTAGTGGCAAAGAAAAACACACCAAATTTGGGCTATAAAAATGCCCCAGTTAGAAGGATCTGACTGGATATGAAAATATTAGCCCTGATGAAAATGGTAGATATGAAATGAAGAATAAAGAAGAAAATTTTACTTCAAAAGAAGTGAGATTCAGGTTTTGCCCTTAACCTGGATGGGACAGGAAATACCTCGTGTAGAAACGAAGCTCAGGTTTAACCCTCAACCTGATCGGGGAATGAAATACCTCATCAAAGGAGGCTCAGGTTTGTACCCTTATCCTGATTGGGAGGAAAAATGAAATACCTCATCAAAGGAGGCTCAGGTTTGTACCCTTATCCTGATTGGGCAGAAAATGAAATACCTCATCAAAGGAGGCTCAGGTTTGTACCATTATCCTGATTGGGTAGAAAAATGAAATACCTCATCAAAGGAGGCTCAGGTTTGTACCCTTATCCTGATTGGGCAGAAAATGAAATACTTCATCAAAGGAGGCTCAGGTTTGTACCCTTATCCTGATTGGGCAGAAAATGAAATACCTCATCAAAGGAGGCTCAGGTTTGTACCCTTATCCTGATTGGGCAGAAAATGAAATACCTCATCAAAGGAGGCTCAGGTTTGTACCCTTATCCTGATTGGGCGGAAAAATGAAATACCTCATCAAAGGAGGCTCAGGTTTGTACCCTTATCCTGATTGGGCAGAAAATGAAATACCTCCTCAAAGGAGGCTCAGGTTATTACCCTTATCCTGATTGGGCAGAAAATGAAATACCTCATCAAAGGAGGCTCAGGTTTGTACCCTTATCCTGATTGGGCAGAAAATGAATAGAATCCTCGAAGGAAGAAACCATGATGGAACCTTCGGATTTCCGCACAATGAATCCGATAGGGGTTTTGCAAAAGGATGAAATTGGGGTCCCTAAAGCTTGAAAAGGGGTTTGATTTTGGGCGCCTCATTGCTGAGACTAAATAACTTTTGAAATTGGTGACCTTTTGCTGGAATTGGTGGCTTAACGTCAAGCCGAAATTGGACTGTCTATGGTGGGACAGTGGGGACACAGGGAAGTGTGCGAATCTTAGAGCCCATGCGCTCAGATTATACCAACAGAAGGGAAGGAATCTTGAAAACTCCCATTATCAAGTCCTTAAAAGGGATAACAACTGATGTCAGGATGCGCCAAAGATGAACCTCAAGCTCTCGCTTCACGCCAAGATAGCTAGAAAATATTGTCAAAATGTTGAAAATTATTGTTGATTCGAAATAATTGAAAGTGATGCACATTGCTCTGAAAATATTCCCTCTTTTCTACCTGAAGAATTATCTCTGATTGGGCTTAACTTCGTAAAATCAAGATTTGAATTCAAATTGCTTGCAATTGGCTTTCTTTCAAGGAAGCTATCAATTTCCCTGATATGAGCAGAAAAGAGAGTATTCTTGATATTGTGAAAGCAATTTGTGAAAGAATATTGATAATAGAATTTCACAAAATTTAAAGAGGATTCTTTGGCAGATTTGGCAGTCTGATATCCTGGAATTCTTTCTCATGACGATCTTTCTGCCTACTATTTTTTTTTTGGCAGAATTAGAGCTCTCTTGGGTTTTTGGAGATTACATCATCCTTCTTTTTGGAAATGTCTTGACTTTTCTCTCTTTTTTTTTTTTTAGAAGGGTACGTCACAAACTCCTTCATCTCAGAGATGCTCCGATCCTTCTTTTCTCTCAGGGATTATATTGACGGTTATTGGCTCTTTGGTTGGAAATCTCTTGATGATAGCAGAAATTAAATATCCTTTAGGGTTTGTCGGGAGGCTCATCGCAGTCGCCTTCATCTTGACGGTGCTCTGAACTTTCCCTGGAAGGATCCGTCACAAACTCTGTCATCTTGGAGATGATTCAAATCTTCTTTGGCCCCGAGGGTCTACTCTCCTAATTCGCCTTCATCTTGACGACAGTTGAGAGATCCCTTTTGCAGATATTTAATTGCAGCTTTAGGTGATTGAGGAGATATAGGGATTGAATGGATTTTTCTGTATCACCCAGGATATTTTGACTGCTTTATTTTCCAAGAATGATCTTTAAAAATGTGCCATTGACTGCGATCAATACCGATCACTTATGGCTTTGCAACAACATTGAATTTCCTTTGTTGGCCATATCGAGGATTTATTCTTCATCCTTTTGGTCGGCTAATAGAAAGAATTTGAATTTTGAATCCTTTTTCACGAAAGCTTTGACCTTTCAGAAATAATACTGAAGGTATTCTGAGGTAATGTTTTTATGCAATAAAAATTTTGAAATCAACAAATATTTAATGACAAATTGACAAGATTTTCTTGAAATCCTTTGTGGAAGCGACTATTTGAAGCACAACGTAACACATCCATGACAAAAATTTTCTTCTCCTTTCCCCAAAGGAGAAGATTCAGACATTGGAAATAGGAATTACTCCTCTCTTCCCTGAAGAGGAGGTGTTTGCAAAACGAACTTTCGAAGAGAAATTAAGCTTTCGTCAAAACTTCCTAACATTAGGCTTCTCTTATGGAAAGGGGGCCGGTAATGATGAGGTCGGTGAATTGGTCATGAAGGAACGAGTCCATCACACTCTCCCTGAAAAGAGGGTCCTTCATGATGAAATGGCCTAGTTTGAAATTGCGGTCACAAGGAAAGCGAGCTTCCGTCGAAGCTCTCCCTGAATTAAGGGTTCCTTGTATGAAATTGGAAATTTGTTTTGCAAACGGTTCACATAGACACGAGTCCCTTCAAACTCTCCCTGAAAAGGGGCTAGGTGAACAAATGATAGCATGCGAAAAGAACGAGCTCCCTTGAACTCTCCCTGTACAAAGGGTCTCTCGCAAGAGGAAATGATTGGAATTGGTATGAAATTGGAATTTGGAAAATTTGAAATTTTGAAATTTGGAATTTGAAATTGGAAATTTGGAAACTTGGAAATTGATATTTGGAAACTGGAAATTGATTGACTCGAAGGTCAAAATTGGTTGACCCAAAAGTCGAAATTGGAAATTTGGAATTTAAAAATTGGAAATTGGAAATTGGGAAATTGATTGACCCGAAGGTCAAAATTGGAAATTTTGGAAATTGATTGGCCCGAAGGTCGAAATTGGAAATTGAGTGACCCGAAGATCGAATTTGAAAATTGGTTGACCCGGAGGTAGAAATTGGAAATTTGGAAATTGGGTGGCTCGAGGGCCGAATTGGTAATTGAAATTTGAACTTTGATGTATGATCAACACAAAGACTGAACCCGAGAGGTTGACTGATACGACCCACCAGTGAGACACTAACACAAGTGCTCAATCTTGAAAGAACACCAGCATGAATACCAGGTTTTGAAAATATGTCAACATAGACATTGGATTTTAAAAATATATCAGTTCGAGCACTGGATTTTGGAAGTGTACCAGTTTGAGCACTGGATTTCAAAATTGTACCAGTTCAAGCACTGAGTTTTGAAAATATACCTTGTTTTTAATTTGAAATTTGATTTTTTAAAAGAGACCTATGCGCTTAAAGTATTTGGGAATTGTAACGAGAATGATTGTCGGGGTCTCAGGATTATCCCTTATCCTGAATGGGTAGCGAACTTGATGCAAATGCATGCCAATGAATGCAGATGTATGCAAATATGAAAATGATATAAATGAATGCACATGCGTGCAAAATGAGAGATTTGTTTATCCTGCCTGCATACAGGATATTTGTAGATAAAAACAAAATTTTAAAAATGCCCCAGTATAACTGGGAAAGGAGAATTTAATCACTATTGAACAAAATTTGGAGGAATTACAAAGAATAAGACATGGTTTAAGTATAAAATTTTTTCAAATGCTGAGCATTGATGGGATCTGGTAATTCCACTCCGTCGGCATTTATGAGCCGATATGAATTACGAGGTAATGCCTCTTTGACAACATAGGGACTTTCCCAATTTGGTGACCACTTGCCACCTGGGCGGTGCTTGAGATAAGCCGTTGATCTGAGCACTAGATCATTGACTCGAAATTTTCTTTCAATGACTGATTTTGCATATTGTCTGGCTATCCTTTGACGATATGATTGAGCGTGCTCTGCTGCTCTGAGTCTTCTTTCATCTAGCAAATCAAGTTGTACTAGCCGCTGTTGCTGATACTGATCAAGAGGTAATTCGAGAAGTGATGCAAATTTCATAGCAGGTTTCTGAACATGTAGAGGCAATACTACTTCGGTTCCGTAGACAAGTTCTGACGGAGTAGCATTAGTTGGAGTTCGAATGGTGGTTCGATACGCCCACAATGCATCATGAATCTTCTCATGCCAGTCACGGCCTGTTTCCAAAGTTCACTCAAGGATTCGAATCAAAATCTTATTGGTGGCCTCTGCTTGGCCATTTCCTTGAGGATAATAAGGAGCGGAAAAATGATGATGAATTTTGAACTTCAAACAGAAAGTCCTCATTCTCTCATTCTTGAAATGACTGCCATTATCTGACACAATATCATGTGGTATGCCGAAACGACATAGGATATTCTTATGGATGAATGAGACCACATGCCGACCTTCTACTGTGCAAAGAGTGACTGCTTCTACCCATTTAGTAAAATATTCTGTTGCAGCAAGAAAATATTTATGGCCATTTGAAGCAGAAGGAGTAATGGGACCAACAACATCAAAAGCCCACATAGAAAATGGCCATGGCGAGACGACAGATTGCAAATATGTCGCTGGCGCATGAATGGAAGGTGCATGCATCTGGCATTGAACACACTTTTTCACAAAACGATAACAATCTTGTTGCATAGTTCTCCAGTAATAACCTGCTCGGATAATTTGTTTGACAAGAGTTTGGTAGCCAACATGACCACCGCAGATACCTTCATGTGCTTCTTGCACAACTTCTTTGGCTTCTTTTTCGTCCAAACATCTGGAATATTCAGAGCTGAATCCACGACGATAAAGGATGTCAGCAAGAATAAAATATCGAGCAGACATGAGCTGAATTGCTCGCCGCTCTCTCTTTGATAATTCGGGAGGAAATTCGCCAGTTTTAATGAAATTCTTGATATCATGATACCAAGGCTTCTTCTTTTGCTCAGCCTGGTTTATCTGCTCTACTAGGACGAAAGCGGGTTGATCAAGTCTGCCAATTTCAAATGAGCGACAAGATTCTCCACCCTTGAAAGACATGATGGATCCCAGATTGGCTAAGCTGTCTGCAATTTGATTGAAGTCTCTCTTGACATGGAAAAGCTGGAATTCTTCGAAATTGCTAACAAGAGCTGAGACGATCTTCTGATAAGGAAGTAACTTCTGATCCTTCACTTGCCATTCAGCTAAGACTTGATTGACGACGAGCAAAGAGTCGCCATAAGCATGCACTCTTTTGACATTGAAGTCTTGTAGAATTTTCAGACCTTGTATCAAAGCTTCATACTCGGCCATATTATGAGTGCACTGAAAATCTAATTTGAGAGAAAAGGGGATCATCTCCTTCTCAGGTGTGATCAACAGAATCCCGATTCCTATGCCTGCCATATTCTTGGAACCGTCAAAGAATAAATTCCAAATTGGGGATTGTTGAATATTGCAGATCCGCTCATCGGGGAAATCATCCTCGACTTCAACATCTTCTGCTAGAGGAAAATCTGCTAATTGATCTGCAATTGCTTGGCCCTTGATAGATTGCTGAGAGACATATTCCAAATTGTATTGCATCAATAAAACCTGCCATTTGGCAATCCGTCCACTGAGGAAGGGTTGCTCTAGAATATACTTGAGAGGATTTAATTTGGATAGGATCTTGACTTCAGATGTCAACAGATAGTGTCTCAATTTCTGACACATCCAAACCAGAGCTAGACATGTCTTCTCTATCTGAGAGTATTTCTTCTCATAATCAATGAAGGTTTTACTCACATAGTAAATGGCATGCTCTACCAGACTGCCTTTTTCGTATTGCGCCAAGAATCCGCCACAAGCCACTTGATTAACTGAAATGTATAGCAGTAGGGGTTTCCCTAATTCTGGCGGCTTTAACACAGGAGGATTGAGCAAATATTTCTTGATGCGTTCAAACGATTACTGACACTCTGGTCCCCATTCGAATTTCACTCCTTTTCTGAGCAAATGATTGAAAGGCTCACATCTCATGACCAAATTGGATATGAATCGCCGAATTGATTGCATACGTCCCTGAAGGCTACGTAATTCTTTCAAATTAGTCGGGGGAGACATGTCAATGATAGCTTTGGCCTTAGCGGGATCAACTTCTATCCCCTTTTTACTGACTAGAAAGCCTAACAATTTGCCAGATTCGACTCCAAAAACACATTTTTGTGGATTGAGTCTTAGCTTGTAAAGAATGAGCCGCTTGAAAACTTGATTGAGAGTTTCGATGTGATCTTCTTCTTCTTTGGATTTTACCAGAATATTATCGACATAGGCATCCATGATTTTGTGCATCTGATCATGGAAAATGACGGCCATAGCACGCTGATAAGTGGCTCCAGCATTCTTAAGCCCAAATGGCATGACTGTATAACAAAAAGTGCCCCAAGGAGTAGTGAAAGATGTCTTGGACTGATCACGAGCGGCCAACTTGATCTGATTATATCCGGAATATCCATCCATAAAAGAGAACATAGCGTGACCTGCTGTGCTATCAATCAAAAGATCAATATTAGGAAGTGGATAATCATCCTTAGGAGTCACTTTATTGAGATCTCTGAAGTCGATGCAAATTCGAACTTTACCATTTTTCTTGGGAACAACAACAATATTTGCTAGCCAATCTGGATAGTCAATGGTTCGAATGAACCCTGCTTTGAGTAGGTCTTCTAGACCTTCCTTAACTTGTTGTTCCACTCGAGGATCCATCTTTCTCAGTTTCTGCTTAACCGGCTTGACATTTGGTTTTAGGATGAGACGATGTTCAACCAATTTGGTATCTAGACCTGGCATGTCCTCATATGTCCACGCGAACACTTCTTCATGTTGCTTGAGAAAACGGGTGAGCCTTTCTTTCTCTTCCGGGCTCAAACTGTTGCCAATCTTGAGAATTTTAGGATCGTCTTCTGATCCAATATTGATATCCTCAGTCGGATCCTGAACTAAGGATGATGGCTCATCTTGTTTCTGAATTGCTGCAAATTCTGGTAATTCTTGAAGAGCTGAATCAAATTCTGCAGGTTCTTCTGACTGCTTTGTAATCTGACTACATTCTGCTCTTATTTTAACCTGATGAATCACTGTTGGCTTTGAAAAGGCCTCTGGATTAAGAACGAGCTTCTTGATAGATTGGGAAGACATTCTGAAAATTGGAGAATAAATCGATTCAGGAAAATCTCCTATCATAAAACAAATTACTTTTGTTAAGAAAATAATTTGAAAGATAAAAGAGAAGAATAATGGCAAATTTTCAAAGATTTGATAACGAGAAGTAAAGAGACAAATGGCATCCAGATAGACAAAGGAAATTTGCAACTTTATTGAAAGATTGAATTGAGGACAATGATTGAAATGAAACGGGATATCATCCTAAATGTGAAAACAAAAGAATAGAAATGAAAGACAAGCAGATGCCCTTAGTGCGTCCCTTTGATAAAGATAGTGCCCTTCTGAGATCTTCTGCCACTAAAGCCCAATCCGACTCTCTGAGGATAGTGCTGAGGAATTACTGGCTCGAGACGACCATTCCCATTTTTTCCCAGGCCTTGAAAAGGCTGATAACCATGCTTTACTAACAGATCGAATCCCTTTTTGGCCTTCATAAATTGGGAGAACAGTGGATGATCTTTGAATGTACTATAGTCAATTCGTCCTCTAATCTTGAAAAACTGTGGGCCTCTCCATCGAGTCATGGCCACTGTATGTGCTGGCTGTTCAGCGGTCTGCAGTATTCCCGAATTTTCTTCAAAGCTGACCTCATCAATGCCCCTAATGCTAGGGATATCTGTAGTGAAAGTGGGCCTAGGAACCATGGGTTGTGCAAGCCTCTTCTCCGGATCCTCGCCCAAGACTGTTGTGATCATTCCACCTTTTGACCACTTGACACACTGATGCAGAGTAGACGGAACCGCGTTCGTGTTGTGAATCCACGGTCGTCCCAACAACAGATTATACGTTGGGGGTACATTGACCACATGAAAGAGGACAGAGTGGACCGAGTAGTCAATGAAAATTTCCAAGAAAATTTTCCCTTTAGCTGTCTGGCCATGATTATCAAACCCGTAGATGGTGATCGGGTCCGGGATATATTCCTCTTCTCTAATGCCCAAAGCTTTGGCTGTCATTTCTGGGCATATATTGAGGCTGCTGCCTCCATCTATCAGCACATGAGGAACAGTCATTCCTCTGGCTCGAATCACAACATACAAAGCGTTGTTGTGAAACACATGCGGCTTAGAAAGATCTTCATCTGAGAAAGTGATTGGAGCATTTGTCATGGCCTGATTGACTATCTGGGCCATGTCTTCAGGAGTTATGCTCGGTTTCACTTTGATTTTCCGCAACAGATCATTCAACACTTGCAGGTGCTTGGCGGAAGCTTGGGCTAAATCCAAGATTGAGACATGGGATAATGCAGTAATCGGCTTTGGTGCCGATGTCTCACCTTTCTCCGGAGCGGGCTTAATAAAGTGCTTGGGGAGCCATGGCATTCTTTTAGCCACCTCAGGAGATACCCCAGCGGGTTTATCAGATACTTTCATTTTACCAAAAGCTGCAATGAGATCCATTTTCTGAGCTTTGGACTGAGCCTGCTGCAGCACAAGGACCTGATGTTGGACTTGCATATCCCTTTTAGAGCATGGCCTAATATGCTCCTGCGGCTGAAAAGGCTGTTCAGAGACGACCGTCGTAGAATGATGGGGAAAGGGTTTCTTTAGAATATCCATATTTTCATCTTCGGCACCCTCTACCAGAAGATTCTTGTCGATGAGATCCTGAACAATATTCTTGAGAACGAAGCAGTTCTCAGTATTGTGCCCCACTGTTCTGTGAAATTTACAAAATTGATCTTTGAATTTCCCCATGGGAATAGGGGGATCAACCAACCTAGGCAGTTTGACAATCTCCTTGGTCAACATATACTCGAGCACAGTCTCGAGGGATTGGTCTAGTGGAGTGAATTTCCTGTCATAACTCCACCCTTCATGCTTTACTTTTTCTCGGGGCTTCGGTCCCTGTTCTAATTGAAGTGGCTTATTGAATTGAGGGACTGACTTGCCTTTCTGATCGTTCTTGTTGGAACTTCCTACCCCATAACAGAAATCTTTGTTCTGCCCCTTACAGTGGTTCCAATTATTATTTCTGACAGAATGAGTGAAGTGAGTCTTCTTCTTCTGCTCATTCTGGCCGTTGTTCTTGGTGAAAGTGAAGCCTTCGTAGAAGCCATTTTCCATGCTCAACTCGAGCCATTCGGCTCGCTCTGTCAGTTCAATGAATGTCCTTGATGGTGCAGTAGAGATGAGGCCCCTTAGAGGCTGTGAGAAGTTACTCAGAATTAGGGACAAAGCATGTCCCTCTGATATGGGGTCCCTCATCTTGTTGCAAGCTGACCTCCATCGGTGGATAAAATCTCTGGCCTTCTCATTTTCTCTTTGTTTAAGGCCGCAAAGATGGCTGAGGGTGGGAAGTGCCTCAGCATTGAAGAGAAATCGCTCAATGAACATGTTTACCACTTTGTCAAATTCTTTCAACTCAATTGGATTTACATGCTCCGAGTACCATTTAGCTGCGGTTCCCTCCAGACTGCGAGGGAAACATAGGAAAAGTGCACGGTTGTCTCGCTTGAATCTGGAGCATTCAGCGAAGAACATGGCGAGATGAGCTTTGGGATCGCCAGAACCATCGAATTTGATAAACTTTCTGGGGAGATTCTCGAGATTGTCGTCCCCATCCAAACCATCATAGAAGTCTTCACTGGTGAAGACTTTCTTGCCCTTGTCGCGGGCCTGCAGGTCTCGAAGCATTCTGACCACATCTTTGAACTGCGGCTGGTCAGAGTCATTGACAGACTGCTCTTTGAATTTGTGGGCTGACCCCTGCCCCTGGGTAGACTTGCGGAATGCCTGATGGGTCTCAAACTCTTCATCTGAATCTTCCACTGATTCCTCTTCATCAGTTGCATCAACATGCTGGGCAGGCTTCTTGGATATCTTCAAGGCTTTCTTGACTGCCCGGCCTTTTGTCTTTTGCTTCACCTGTGCTTTCTCTGTACTGGCTTCAGCTTGTTCTGCCAGCATCTTAGTCATCATCTTCTTAAACATGGCATACATTTGAGGATCAATGTATCCTCAACCTGTTGCCCCTGATTTTTGCCTGAGCGCGGGGAATCCATTTCTTCGTCTGAAGCTGTCGAATATGCGATTCTCTCGACTGGTGCAGTCTTCTTCCCTGACCTTGTTTGAACCATTGACTGTCACGAATGCTCTCTACAGAGCAAAATCGATGGTTAGGCTTTTGAGAGAGATTTTGATTAGAAGAAAATATTCGTTGAGAATTTTGGTAGACAATTTAAAAGAATATCCCATTACTAGGGATTGAGTCGTCGCTGGGATTACGACAATTGCGTTGTCATTCCTTTGCAAAGAAAATAAACAACTGAAAATTAAGCCTTGTTACCTAGGCGAGGTCGTCAAACCAAGAATTGAAGAATTTGCAAGATTTTTATTTATTGAAAGAAAACATGATTGCATCAATAATAAACTTGAGAAAGAGGGGGCGGACAGACAATTTGCCACCACTCTTTATAACTAGCAGAGACACGAGGACCGGGAAAAAGCGGAAGAGTAACAAAAGAGTCCCAGCCATATCTGGCAGAATGGTATGCTCCGGACCACTGTGCTGATGTAAGGTCGAACTCTGGCACGACTCCTGATAGCAGCCGCATCTCTATGTGTTTCTGTCTCTGAGAAAACTGTCGAACACACCGCTCCGGATGATAGTAAGCACAGAAGAATGGACCAAGCAACTTGAATCTTTTGCCATATGCATAGGTGTATCTGGGAGGCGATAATTCTCGATCAAAATAGTCCCACACCACTTCTTCTTCCTGCAGATAGTCGATCAGGAATCGGTACCGCGCAACTGGAAGGAGCTCCTTGCCGTTGTATCTGAATGAACTAGCTCTGGTCGGTACATGCTGAAGGAACCAAGATTGAAGAGCATAAGTACATCCCTCGACTAAGATGGACTCTCCAAGTGTGAAGCGGGTCAGTCCTCTGTATAGAAAAGCAAGCGCGGCCATGGCTATCGAGAGACGGCTGGTCTATCGACTTCCCCATCTTCTCAAAAGTTGAACTATTCTGACATCCACATAATTCTGTCCATCTGGAAAGAAAGCAAGTCCCACAATACACAAAACCATCGCATGCTGAATCCTCTCTCGAGCTGTCCTGGACAACGAGCTGACTTTTGCGAATTCTCCATACTGTCGGTAGATCTCGATCAGACTCACGTACTCATTCCCATTTTCTTCAATCAGCGGCCAAGACTTGCGCCCTGTCACGCGAGCTACGGCATCTTTGGGGTCCAGACCCTTGACATTGATCAGAAACTGCTGCTCTAACGGATCTCCAGGCTGATCGGTTGGCTCAGGCAGTCCCATAATCTCTGAAAATTCATCCATCAGTAGTGTCATCTCGCCCCACGGGAACCAGAACGTGCAAGTGCGCGGATTCCACCGCTCTGCCAGTGCATGAATCAGATTGCCGTTGACTGTTAACTTTCCCACTGCAGATGCCAATTCCAACCCGCAATCGCTCAAGTGGTCCGGAAACATACGAGAGAAGTTTTTGAACCAGACATAGTACCACCGGGGGAAGAAGGGTCCGGTGCTAAGAGATCGATGCTCAGGAAGACTTTGCCGCACCTCATAGGAGATGTGACCCTCAGGAAAAACAGAATCGAGCTGACTGGATGCCATTGGACTGAAAGATAAGAAGACTGAAATTAGACTTTGGAAAAATACAAGAAATTTGAAAATTGCAGGCAGGATAAAATGAAAGCTGGAAATTCGAAGTCCAGAGGAACGAAAGAATGGAAAATCTCCTGGAGTTTTGAAAAAAAGGTGGATGATTTGGAAAAATTGCCCATGGTTTTTGAGAAAAAGGAGATATTTCATAAAAGATGAAAAATGAGGTATTTTGGAAAATTGTTCGGTATTTTGGAAAAACTGAAAAAATAAGGCGAAAATGAATATCATACATTCAATTATAAACAATTATGCACATACAGCAATCCCTAAGAAGCCAACTCTAAATGCATTGATTTTGAAAGAGCTTTAGGACCCTAATCCTGACTCTAGGCTCAGATCAACTGTGTCCAATCATGCTATGCCGATATACTCGAGCCGAGGCTCGATGTACGTGGCATAAAACTCATCTCCGGGTCTAGGCTTGTGTTTTCCCAACATCCTTGAGCGCCTGCCGATATACGTTGGACTATGGCCCTTGGTACGTGGCAGGGGGGCGTTAGCCTAAATAAGTGGCCCAGTTGTGAGGCTCTGTCCCGAACTATGGTTCTGGAAGAGAGCCCAGCAACGTGAAGACCGGGTAGACATAGGTGGGGTGGTTTTTGAAATATGATCACATGCAGGCAAACAGAGGGCTCTAAGTCCTAAAGAGATAGAATTTTGAAATTTTTTGAAGAAGCAAACATTGTTTTCATACAAGTCCTAGATTGAGGAGTGTTGTATTTCAGACCTAAGTCTAAGTGAGCATGCATAATTCTCCTCAATATGGTCCTATCAAACCATGCCTAGTCTACATGCAATCCATGTCAGCTGGGTTCAAGTCTAGGCTCCTAGGTTCACATGATATCAGAAATTAAAAGCTGACAGTTCAAAGAGCATGATTTTGATAATTGAGCTAAGTCAAAGCACATAATTGATCAGACGAAGACAAGTCCCATCACGGTCGCCAAACCTGTTATCATCGCAAAATTTTTTCCCTCCCTTGCGAGAGAGAAACGAATTTCGCGAGTCAAACTCGACCAAAGTTTTGAAATTGATTTTGAAAATTTACTCGCCTCCGTTTTGAAAATTTGTGGGAAAATTCCGTGGAATGGGATCCGCCTGTCGGTACGAGGTTCAACCGTTCCTGGCGCCTTTACCAGGGGTAATTAAACCAAGGACCAATTATGTGCTTTAACTCGACTCAAATATCTAAATTATGCTCTATTTTTCCTAGAATGCACAAAGAATCAGGCTTGTGCTATGAAATTTTAAAAATAATGCAAGTTTGAGAAACATGATGTTTGCTTTGGAAAATTGAAATATGCTGGAAAAATGATTGGAAAAGTACTTGAAATTGGGATTCCTGGGAAAATCATTGAAGTTCATTGAAAATCAGAAATTTGCATTGGAAAGTGATTTCTCAGGAAAACTTGAACTTTGGAAAATAGATTTTGAAATTTGGAATTGCTTTTCTGAGAAAATGGATTTGAGAATTCTGAGAAAATCTAAGAAATTCATTGGAAAATGACTTTTGAAATGGAAAATGAATTCTCAGGAAAACTGGAAAATATGAGAAAATCGATTTCTGAAAACTTGGGATTTTGAAATTTGAGAATTTGAAAACATAGGAAAATCTTGATTTGAACTTGGGAAATGCCTTGAAATCTCATTTGAAAATTTGGAATTCTGAGAAAATCCAATCCTGAGAAACTTGGAAATTTTTGGGAAAACTGATTTATCTAAAATTGAAATTGGAAAATGAATTTGAAAATAATGCAATTTGAATGATATGAATGAATGAATATGAGTTTAAAAGAGAATTTCAATTGAGGAATTGGGAAATCCTTTTAAAACTTTGAAAAATGCAGTGCATTTTGAAGTTAGCCTAAATGTGTAGGCTGAATGTGGCTGATATAAAGATCATAAATCTTGGTTTTCTTCGTATTCTGACTATGGCCATAAATACGAATCCCACCGAGTTTATAAACTCCATAAAAGCTTGTGTATGTGCCATTCGTGTAAACCATAGTGGATTTGAAATAAATGCACATGAATCATACATCAAATATCGAAATTTGCATAAATTAAACTATATGCAATGCAGCCCTATTCTAAGCAGAAAAGTAACTCTTATTCCAAATTATTACATTTGAGATTACATTGAATTGAAAAAAAAAAAAAAAAATCTAAGTCTTCTTCTTGAATGTTCCTGCAAAACTAGAAAACAAGGTTAGCACAAAAATGTAGGTTATTCTGAATTTATCCGAAAATATGAGAAATTATCAGATATTATTCAGATATAAACCCAAATTCATACCCCCCTTTGATATAAACATAATAAATAATGAATAAATTTGGAAAATAAACTTGAAAATTCGAAATTGGGGTTCAAAATGACCAAAATACCCCTGATGACTTTGAAATCAGGGTTTTATGAAAGAATTTTTGTAAATTTTGGAATTTTGAAAATCAAATGAAATAAATCAAACATAATATGATAAAATATGATGATATGCATGAAATTTTGGAGAATTAGAAATTGAAATTTCGAAATTTAGGTCAAAATGACCAAAATACCCTTGATAACAAGACTATGGCATTGAAACCAGGGTTTTCTGAAATAAATTTTGCAAAATTGAAAAATATGAAATGCAAATGAGATTAAAATTAACCCTAATATGATTATACATGCTTATGTACATGATACAAACCCTAAAATGGCGAAAATATCATAAAATATCAAATTTAACCTGATTTTCGCTTCTGAATTTAAAGATAAACTAACACATGGAGCAAATGAACTTGGAATTAAACCAAATTTGGCATGAACACCTAAAATAACCCTAAAAACAGAATGGAGCTCGAAAATTTAATTTTTTTTGTACTTTTAAATATGAAAATTCAAATAAAAACCCTAAATTTTATGATTTTTGCCTAAAATATTGATTCTAAAGGGGATTTAGGATATCAAACTTCCATAAAAATTTCCCAAATTTTATGGGATGACAGAGGACAGTAAGGAAAGGATTTTTGCATTTTACACTTTTTGGTTTTGACCTATGGTCGGAGCTGTGCCACTCCGGCAAGTCGGATCGGAATCCGGCGACTCTAGGATTTAGGAGAAACAGACAGGTTTCGGTAGAAAACATGGGAAAAATGAAACACAGATGGGAAAAAGGCTGAAATTATGGTAAAATGTCCCTGAAAAACAGATGAAGATTTGATATTTTGACAACATTGGGATTCAGGTTACGGTTTGAAAAAGGGCACACTGTTATCAGAGACCCAAATCTCTGAAATTTCTGGATATTGGAATCTGTCAGACAGAAAATAAAATTTCGGGAAAAATACTGAAACAGTTCCAAAAATCCCCAAATTTTGGAAAATGACAGTAAAACATGTTAGGAACAACTTTCATGTTGAAAGTTTTTGTAGATGAGCTACGGATTGGGTGGACTCGGTGCATTAGGGTCTGTCTATACCCTGACGAAGGAAAATCAAGATTTTCCCAGGCGGCTGGGAAATCTGATTTTTGACAGAGAACAAAACTAACTGGAAAAACTTCAAAATTTCCAGATCATCAGTAGATTCGATTATGAATACACTGTGATTTTTGGAGGACAATCCGAATCTCCCACAAGGGTGGCGCCGGAGGTTCTTTTCTGCTAAAGCAGAAATTGAAATTTCTGGAGGGTCCAAAATTCAGTTTGGTTTTCGATTTATTTAACAAGGTTCTAAAATCCTAACTGATCCATATTTTTGACATACAATCATAGACAAACAGAGACAGACATAACAAAATTTTTGAGATTTATCGACAAAAAATTGAGCATAAAATGATGACTAGACTGGATGGCTAAATGGAAAATGTATAAACTAATAGGACATGCATTAATGAAACAAGTGAAATGTATCTAATGAAATCAATTAAAAAAAAAAAATACCTAAATTATACAATCTATATAAAATCAAAACAAAGGAAAGAGGTGAAATATTTATTTGATATAGCCATTGAAATGAGGGGTTCAATCCATCGGCTAGATGAACCCTCTCATTTACGCATGCTTTGTCATGAAAAGTAAAAAAAAAACAGAAACTTAAGGTTTCCTACCTTCTAACACCATAAAGAAAGCCTTACCTTGCAATAATTTCAACCCCAAATTCCTCATCATTTTCATGAAAGCCATATGTAAGGGTCTCATTTCGACGATCAACCAAGAAACCCAACATGTGGTACTTAATAAGATCAACAAGACATACAATATGTCTTACCTTAAGGGGCAGTTACGGCAATGGAGGAGTGGAACGATGGTTGGCTGCCACAAGTGATGTCACCAGTAAAGATGGTTGGAGCTCTTGGGGAAAACAAAAGGGAATAGAGGAGACTGCACGGTGAAGAAGGCTGGAACAAGGCTGCAGCCGTTTGAAGGTTGAAGGAGGAGGTTGCAGCGTCAAAGAGGCTGCTGTAATAGCTTGCTGCTGTAGCTGTAATGAAAGGCTGTGGATGGCAGCTGCTGGTGGCACTGTTGGGTGCTGTGTAGAAGAGGTGAACTGGCTGGTGGCTGGTGGCTGTTGGCTGGAGCAGTGAGCGTGGAACCGGTGGAAGAAGCCGTTGGCTGGTGGCTGTTGGCTGGTGCAAGGAGCTTGGAGGTGGGCTGCAGCAAGGATGGTGGCTGGAATGGAGAGCTGGCTGAAGCTAGAGTATTTGAAGAAGATGGCTGAATGTTGCTGCAGCTGCAAAGAGGATGTCGGAGGTTGAAGATGATCTGGAGCTGCTGGGCATGGAGCTTCAAATAGGTGCTGCTGGCTGCAAGGAAGAAGATGGCTGAACCGTTCTATTGGTGGTTACAGCTTTTGTTCGATGGCTGGGCATCCAAAGAGGTGGCTGTAGAGAGGTTGGAAGGCTGCTGTGGCTGTAGCAGCTAAGGAGAGAAGAAGGGAGGTAAAGAGAGAGAATAGGAGAGAATAGGAGAGAGGCGTGAGATGGGAGAGGAGCCGTAAGTGGCTTCCTTTTCTCTTTTTCTTTAACCAAACCCAACTTAGGTCTTTAATCAGCCTCAACTTAGGGTTTTTAGGGGTTAATGAAAAGAGAGGGAAAGAGTGTACGTGAATGGGCTGGAGAAGGGAAAGGAAGGAAGGGAAGGAAAGGGAAGAAGAAAAGAAAGGGAAGAAGAAGAAAAAGAAAGAAAAGGGAAAAAGAAAGGAAAGAAAGAAAAGGAGGGAAAAAGGAAAAGGGAAAGAAAAAAATGAGAAAATGGAAAGTGGGGCTGGAGGCTTGGGTGACCACCTTGTGGGTCCCACCTCCTCTCTAAAAAAATAAAAATAAAAAAATAAATAAAAATCAATAAAAATAAAAATAAACAAATAAAAAGAAGCATTTTTTTTTATATAAAATAGAAAAGTAAATGAATGGGCCATCTCAGAGCGGGTCCAAATTCCACATTTGAAATTCATTTTGACGATTAGAGGGGTAAAATAGTCTTTTTAAAAAGTTTCTAGACGAAACGAGCTATTTTTGGCAGTTTTTTAAACGAGCTCGGATTTTGAAGTTCAATACCCCGTTGCGAAGCAAATCCAGAGTAGAATTTAAAAATGTAATTTTGAAAGAAATCCATATTGTTTTTCTCGAGAAAATGCTTCCAACCGAAACGAGCTATTTTTGGCAGTTTTTGAAACAAGCTCGGATTTTGAAGTTCAATACCCCATTGCGAAGCAAATCCAATGTAGAATTTGAAAATTTGATTTTGAAAGAAATCCAGATTATTTTTCTTGTGAGAAAATATTTCCAAATTTAGACTCCCGGGGGTAAAAATGTCAATTTTGGAAACCCAGGGTTTCAAATTGATTTCTAAAAGCTTTTAAAACTCGATCTGGATTGAAATTTATAAAACTGGAGTTCTGGACTTCGAAAATGGATTGAAATGTGATGAAATGTTATGAAATGCTGAGAAATGATGAGAAATGACATGAAATGCTATGCGAAATGCTAACTCTGAATGAAGAATTTTGGATGTCAGACCCCGATTGACACTTGTATCAGTTCAAAAAGTGTTAAAATTGACAAAATTTGCAAAAATGGTTGAAGAAATGATTTTCGAGCTCTGCCAAGCTAGAGTGACACTAGAAATTAGGGTTTGAGCTAGATTAAACTGAAATGAACTGGATTGAGCTGGGTTTTAGAGTTTTAGAACTCAAATGAACAGACCAGGCACTGACTCAACTGACCTTTCCGACTGAATTTTCAAGAAAAGCTGCCATTTTTAGAGAAATGGTACGGAATGATCACTAGAGTGAAGTGAATTACGAACCTGAACTGGGTTTGAGCTAGAACAAAGGTCAGTAATACTGATATGAACTAAAATCAAAGCTTGAACACTAGCTCAATTGACTGAACGCAGCTCAATTTCAGCTGAAAGAGCTAAAATGGACTAAAATGGGCTCCTAGACACTTGGAAATGGTTTTGAACTGAAACTGGAGCACTTGAACTCCTGGTGAGCTCAAGTTAGACTCTGGGGAACATGACTGACTGAGAATGACTGACTTAGAGACAATTGGCTTGGATTCAAGTGAGAAATGAGCTCATTTTTGAAGAAATGATCCCATTTTGGCAGGAATGGTCAGAAATGAAAATGGTTTGTTCATTGTGAGCTCAGATGAGCTTGAGATGACTGATATTCTAATTGTCTTGAACTGACCAATGAGCTTGGTTGACTCCAACTGACTGGGGTCCGGGATGACCTAGGGGTAAAATGGTAATTTTCCTAATGAAAATGGGTAAAATGGTGATTTTCTGAAACTGACTCGGGGTTTGACTCCTACACTGACCTGACAGGGTTGGCATTGCCTGAGGAGGATTGTTTGAGAATGAGTGAGGAAAATTTGGGGTGTTTACAGCTGGGTGCAGGTGACAATGACAACAAAAATCTGTATACAAGTGAAGGTATGAAGTTGTTTGAGCAACGAATAGATGCAATGTTAATAAAAAAAAAACAAAAAAAACAAAGGGGTTACGATGGGTTAGAGTGGAGTTATAGGATCTTGCAGGAGATGATGAGGATGGAACCGGGGTTGGACTGGTGACATGTTGCGGCAAATGCTATGCACGATGAGTGTTTAAGATGATAAGACGACCCATGGAAATGTGAAATAGCCAATGAGACTCAGTTCTTGTAACTCAAACAATCCTCAATTTTCTCTTGGTAGTGAAAGAAACAGAAAAAATTATTATTCCTGTGCATTAATTCCTGCAAGTGCAAACTGGTTTCTGCAGAAAGGGATGTTATTAACAGCAAACGACCAATGACAGGGGTGTGACTTGACCTCTATTTCATGAATCAATGTATAATTTATTAGTAACATGCTTTCACCATACAGGGGGGACCATTTAAACAATGAAAATGTGATGATGAATCAATCTAGTGTCTCTGAATAAAATCAACACTGCTGAGTTATGATATGAAGCAGGTAAACCCAAAAAGAAATCAGTTGTGTCCAGTCATATATGTATTCTATTATGATCAAAATAAGCTTATAAGCTAATATCAGACAGTTATATACTCTGTTATGACCAAAACCAACACCCACAAATAAAGATAAAATTACTGTATATACTGATATATATCCAGTCTTGCAATGGACATCGAGCTGCTAAAATCAAAACCAGCATTAACGCCAACTGTTGGGGAAATCCAAACTGTATGAAAAGAAAGATTAAGCTGCTGTAAAATACAGATAACATGAGCATTAATATGATGGGTTTTATGAAAAGAAATTCCAATTGCGTAAGAATCAAACTACTGTAAATTTAGTAACATTAATGTTATCATGCTAAGTTTTATAGATCCCGGGATTGTTAAGAGCATATCTTGCCGCGGATGAGGGAAGTAACTTCTATGCTATATCGATGACTAGAGGAATTGAACAGTAATGCCAACCAACAATAAAAAAAAATTAGTAAAAAAAAAGAAAAAGAAATCATACAGGATGAAGGACTTCGTAGTTGCAGAAGACTGAAGAGTGAAGCCTGTAATACAAAGGATAGGATTAGTGTTCTGACAAATATACAAAGTCATTAAAAGATACAGATGGCACAACACGTTAAATCACACAAGACAACTCCCTCTATGAGTCAGTTCCCAGTGAGGCTGGGTTAGGGATTTTTGACCCTTATGTGAATTTGCAGCAGAGTTGGCAAGTGAACTTCCCATAAAAACTATCCATTTCCAGTGTCATCAGACCAACTGGTCCATCATGAGTTCTGAACATATTGATAAGCTCCTCGGGAAGACGCAGCAACTCGGTAGGTGAAAGGGTAAGAACATGAGTTGCCAAGCATTTTATACAACTCCAAATTTCCATTAGAACAACTATTCGCCAGTGATGTAAGGAAGCACCATTCATGCACCCAACAAAAGAACCATACTTTATAGACTTGCTGATGCTGCTGAACAACCATACTTGTTGGAAAAAAATATCACTATCGGAATGATCGGAACATATGCCTGCATTAAAGCAATAGCGCACACACAGAAACAGAAGGGATTGTATATTTATATGTACACCCTATGTCGGATGTAAGTATCTCCGAAGCAGCAGCTGTCAATCAAGTCATATAAGTGTATGACGAATGGGATACTAATTATAATGAGGGTGCAACCATATCAGATAATATTTGTACAAAGGGAAAATCATACAGTGTGCAACAATATAATACTACAACTACATGGCAGTGTTGTGGGATGCAGTGCAGGTAGTGCAAGGGTAATGTGCTGGACTGTAGAGAGGAAGTGGCGTGCCACAAGTGATGCACGGTCGGTCAAAATCTGTTGTTTTAGCCCTTTTAGCAAATCCAAGAGAGACCCACGCTCTTTTGCGTGCTATGGTGAAGATGAACAGAAAAGCAGAAGAAAAAAAAATCAGATATGCTATGATACAGAGTAAAACCACCTGTTATAATGGTATATAACATACACAAATGAGGGATATAAAACAAGGATGATTCAGCAACGCACTTGGTTGAATCAATGATACAGGATGATATCCCATTAAAACATGCCGATATTAAGAGAATAAATGCAGAGATAAACTAATGCAAAGGGATGAGGTTAGCTTCAATTACAAGCGTTGGATGTAACTATGTTATGGAAATTAATAGTGGAAAAGGGGACCGAGAGATTGTAGAACTGCTATTTATAAAGATGAGGACAAAACGAGGTTGTTGTATGATAAAAAAAAAACAATAGTAGGCCTAATTACAAAGAGGGCTTAATCAAAGCATTTTCAGGCAACTTTTTCTGTTTTGCAATAAGCAATTATTTCTCCAAAACGAGATGCAACAGAAAGTAATGTAATGAAGCAATATAGTGAATGAGACGAACATACAAAAATAAAAATAAAAAAAGGAAAAGAAAAAACGAAGAGCGTAAAACAAAGGTAACTGAAAATAAATTAAGACTAAATTGCAAGAGAGGGAAGGAATTTGTCGGAATGGGATTATTCCGTTAATGTTGCAAAACGTAGATCGGCACTACTATATGCAGGCCGATCTTACGAGTTATGCTCAAAGTAAATAATAGAAAAAAAAAATAAAAAGGTAAATCAACAAGGAAGGTTGTGAATAGAAATTTGACAAAGAAAAGAAGTTTTTCACCTGATTTCGTTGATTCATTAATCAAGGAAGGAGTGTCGACGCCTCGTATGCAAGTATAATGTGATACTCCTTCTATCGATCAGAAGTAAGCAACTAAGTTGAAAAGAAAGGAGGAAAAGAACTGGGAAGAGGAAGAAAGTAAACGCAAAGAGGGGAAGAGGGAGAAACAGAGGCGTGGAAAATGGTCGAAAGGGGAAGATTGAAGATGGATGATTCCTTCAGCCGATCAGAGGAGAGCACCAGGCTTGCTTGGCTCCGTGCAGAGTTCTCTTCAATCGATCGAGAAATCGGAAAAGAAGCCAGGAGAAGAGTGTAAAATGGAGGGGTTAAAACGGGTCTGCTGCTTGGAAGAAGAGGGGTGCGGGGGTGAAACGTGGTGGTTAGGGTTTTCTCATCGTGCCCTTCTTAAGGAGGGGGACGAAGGTTCGAGAAGGGGCCGGTGGAGATCGAAGGTGGAAGATGGCCATGGAGGATCAAAGGGTGGAGAAGAGAGGAAGGTCCATCGGTGGGGTTGGCCATGGGGGTTCGAGAGTGAGAAAGGGAGAAGGCGGCTGAGGGAGTCGGCCATAGAGAAAACTCGAAAGGGTCCCCCCTCAAAACCCTAACTCAACTATTTAGTTTTGCAAGGGTTTTACATTTTCCAAAAAGAGGTCTTCTATAAAAAGATTTTTCAAAAACGGGTTTCTCTTAAAAACCATTTCTTTTTTTTCTTTTTTTTTCTTTCATTATTTTTTATTTTTTTGTTCTTTTCTTGAATTTTAATATGAAATTCTAAAAACTAAGGATTTTAAAAATAATTTTGCAAAAGTTTCAAAAAGATTTACACAGGGAAGGTTTTCTGAGCAATTTTGGAAGAAAATGAGTTTGGACCCGAGTTTTGAGAAAATATTTGAGTTTTAAACCTTGAATTTGAGGAATACAACACGATGGATCCAAACGGATACCGGATGAACTGTCTGAGCTTTTCAAAAAGTTGGTTTGGAAATTTCAAAAATTTGATTTTAAATATTGGACAACGAAGCTCAGATTTGGATCTTTTATCTGGATCCAGATCTGAAATTGAGTCAGATATACAAAATGAATTTAATTTCAGAAAACTTGAGAAATAAAATGGGATTTATATTTAAA
The DNA here is from genome assembly GCF_984573655.1 of Nuphar pumila. Lineage (NCBI taxonomy): Eukaryota > Viridiplantae > Streptophyta > Magnoliopsida > Nymphaeales > Nymphaeaceae > Nuphar > Nuphar pumila. The sequence continues at coordinate 51,177,999 of NC_143256.1, forward strand.
AGTGACTCAATTACCCAAAAATGAAGATAAAGGGTAAAAAGGGAATATTTACAAACTTTTGAAAAATTTGGGGTGTTTACATGCATATAGGTTTTTCATTTGGTGGATTAGATGTACAATAACTCGTATTGCATGTTTGATTTACGATTTTTGGAATAAGCATCTTTTTCGCTTTCATCATTTTAGAAGTTGGATTCTCGTTCTCTTCATTTGGCGTTTTGGGGATGGGTGTGGTCTGCTCAGTTGCAACACCCACTGTTGGTGAAAGGGCCGACAGTGACCCTGCCCCCTTTCCTTGTTGGTGAGTTGTGTGATTGTTTGGGCTCGCACATAGCCCAAACCCATCGTCTCTCCCTCGGTCTTTGTCTCAGTCTAACCAAGTGGGTTCAGACTGCACTTTGGCACCCAAGGTCTGTGTGATCATTGCAAAATTTTTCCTCTCTTGTGGTTTCTCTCTCTTCCTTCTCCTTTTCCTTTCCAACCTCTATTTTCCTCCTTTTTGAAGGAAGAAAATAAAAGACAGAAAAGAAGAGAGAAGAGAAAAGAAAAGAAAGAGAGAGAGGAAATCTTCTTCGAAGGTCTCACTTGACCTTAATTTTGAAGATATTTAAGAAAATAACTCGCCTCCGTTTTGAAATATTTGCAGGAAAAATCGGGAGACGGGATTCGCTCGTCGGTACGAGGTTCGACCGTTCCTGGCTCCTTTACCAGGGGTAATCGAACCAAGGGTCAAATTCATGCCTTTTGCTTTGCTAAAAGATTATCTAAGAATCTATTCTAAATCTAAATGCACAAAGAATCATGCTTATGCAATGCGAGGATGTATGCTCTTTTTGAAAAATGTTTTTGAAATCCCCAAGTGTTTTTTAGATGAAATAGAGTGAAGAGATGATTTCTACCTTAGAATTTTGAGACTTAAAGTTCTAAGTCTTTCAAATAATCAGAGTTTTGAGAAGATAAATCGGACTTTGAAAAAAATGATTTTGAAGCTGGGATAAAAGAAAAGAAAGGAAGTTTCAAAGTAAAAAATTGGACTTTGAATCTGGATTTAAGAGAGGAAATGAATATTTAAAGTGGAATTGAATTCTAGATTTAAGGTTGGAAATCAGGATGGAATTTGGACTTGAGCAATCCAAATGGTAAAAATAGAAATAGATTTAAGAAGTCCATATGGGATTTGAAAGTGGAATTGGATTTGAAATCCAAAAATCAGGATAGAATTTGAATCCACAGTCTGAATCCTAAAATGGAATATGAATCTGAAATCTGAGATCCAAGATGGAATTGGATCCGAAATTTGGAATGGAATTTGGATCTAAAATCTAAAATCCAAGATGGAATTGAATTTTAGATCCTAAAATGGAATTTGGATTTGAAATCTGAGGTCCAAGATGAAATTGAATTCTGGATCCTAAATGAAATTTGGATATGAAGTCTGAGATTCATGATGGAATTGAATTCTGGATCCTAAATGAAATTTGGATCTGAAGTCTGAGATTCAAGATGGAATTGAATTATGGATCCTAAATGAAATTTGGATCTGAAGTCTGAAATCCAAAGTGTAATTTGGATCTAACTTTGGATTTGGATTTTGAAAGTGCAAATGGGACTTTTGAAGATGGATCTGGGTTTTGAAAACCCAGATTGAATTTAAAATTTAGGAAGGGGCAAGCTTTGAGATTAAGAATCAATCTCAAACTTTGATTTTGAATTTGAAGATAAAAAGATAAACTTGGTTTTGAATTTGAATATGAATCAGAGATTTCAAAGTTTAATTGAACTTTGAAATTGGACTTGAATTTAGGAATGAATATAACATTGAATTTTGAAATTTCAAAGTCAAATTGGACATTGAAATCGAAATTTAAATCTTTAAAATAAGATAGAAGAATGAATTAAAATAGAGATTGAAGAAAGATATTTGAGATCACTTGGATTTTGGAGAAAGAATCTTGAAAATATGATGTTGTTCTATCCTAAATGATGAATGAATTTAAAAATTTTGAAATTGAATTTGAAAATCATATCTTATTCTTTAAATGAATTTAAAATAAGATTGAAAATATAATACATCCTTGACTATGGTCATTGAATCTATTATATAATAATTTATTTTTAAATTCAGGTGAAGAATAAGACATATTTTGGTGCTTTTATAGAGTTTAAAATGAAGTTAACTCTCAATATATCCTGACTATGACCATTGATATATATTTTGAGTTAATTTTAAGTTAAACTCTGATAAAAGAAGAAAATATTTAAGGAAAAATATGACAATTTTTGAAAAGGGTCCAGTGTGGATATAGTGTTATTCCATAAAAGATGAAAATCCTAAGTTTTGTTCACATCCTGACTATGGCCATTGATGTAAATTATCAACTTAGGATTTAGTCACCTTTTATTAGAATGGTGCACGTGCCATTCGTGTTTCCATTTGTGAAATTTTTGAAATAAAAGATAAAGTGATATGAAAAATAAGCAGTTCATGATATGTATAATGCTCATTCATTCTAAATCTAAGACTGGAGATGTAATTTGATATCTAAATATGGAATCTAGAATTTATAAGAATCTTAAATTCTAGAAAACAAATGATGATCTCCATATATTTCCTGCAAGACATGAATTAGCATAAACAAAAGAATATATACAAGGAGGGGAATCATCCTATGGTGTATTGAAAGCATAAGTGGAGTTACCTAGAAGTCCCAAGCTAACAAGTGTCTTTATAGTTCCTATTCAAATTCTTGATGATCCGCTGTCATTCACATCAAACAGACAATGATCTTAGACTCCCTCAATCTTTGCATCCTTTAGCATTTGAATTCTTGAAAGGTCAGATCCAACAATATCCATTGGATCCACTAATTGCAACAGAGAGCCTGATTCCTATGAAATTTGTTAATGAGGCAATCGTATGTCTTTCAACCGTCTCCTCCTAGGTAATTTGGCTGACAACATTCTCATTACCTTTGCCTGAAAAGGATGAAAAATAACATCTTCTTGCTGGTAGGTTTACTAGCCTACATGTAAGTGGGGGATTTTCTGAGTTGAATGAGGTCAATGAATTGGATTCATAGGTTTTAGTGGGATGGATGCTGAGAGTGTAAAAGGCAGTTGTAAAGGCAACAAATACAATAGTACATGCATATGAAGAAGTGAACATAATGTGGGTAAGGTAAAGTGATAGATACAGGTGTTTGTGTTTATCCATTTGGATACTTTGGTGGACATTTGCTCTCGTTTGGTGGTTCTACTCTCTTTACAAAAACAATCCTATACAGTCACATTACTCTTCATGAATAGAAAACAAATAGGTAATGACAACAGTTCAAGTTTCTTATCATTAGAGTTCTTAAGGGAATATGCCTAAGGAGAAAAGATCAACTAAAAAGCTCAAAACCAACTCAAATAGAGGTAATGAGTCTTCTCAAGCTGATGCAAAAAAAAGAATATTTAGCAATCAATATAAAAAACAAAAAATGCATATACTTAACATAATTTTCAAATACATGCATGGCTTCATTCTTGTTTTTCCTTTTTAACGATCAATCTGGGAGACAGCTCAATGTTAGATTCAAACCCAAAAGATTCCAGCTATGACGGAGCAACTTTAATATCCAAACATCATGTATGGACCAAAGCAGGTGAACCATATAAACCAAATGCAGCTGGTACATCCATGCTACTAAAATTCCCAAAAAATATGGTTCAAAAAAAAGTCCCCACAACATGCAGATGTAATAAAAAAAAAACAAAATTGTTAGCAAAACATAAAAAATTTATATCCTTATGCACATATCAGCCAAACCCATGACTTCAATCATTTGCCTTTTCTTTCTACCGGTTAATCTGGGGATAGACCCATCTCGGATTCAAACCTAAACATCCATCGTTGGCTAAAAGTGATCAACCATAAAATCCAACAATTTCATTTGATCTTAGCTCATAATATAAAGGGATGAAAATCATGTTGTTGGAAAGCAACAAGATAGATCCAAAAAAAAAACTTACAACTAACACAAAAGGCTCATGTTTGTTGCAAGGCATGGCCTCCAGAGCTTAACATAAGTTGCATAAATGAAAAAAAAATACAGATAATGGGAACAATCAGCACAAGAAGTCCATGCATGTTTAAAACAATAACTGCATCAGGGTAGGTACAGGGTGGTGAAAGAAAATTTTAAATAAATACTTAATACAGACAACACTCACATGCATCAGTGTTTTGAGATATTCTGAGTTGAACTTTCTCCATCAGTTTGATGAATATAATGTAAAGATGCCAATAAATCATGCAGTATTCACTAGGAGAATAGAGTTCCAGCTCAAATCCAAGCATAAGGAAACAGGCAACAATCCAGTAAATATGTTCTTCATTCCAATTAGCAAGACTTGCTGCTAGGTCCATGCATGAATTCTCCTCAATTGGCGCATTCAAAGTATCTACAGATTCTCTTGAAGCACTCCTCTCCAGCTGTCCCAAAAAGATACTCCAATCTTGCAAGATCTTTCCAAGCTTACGCCTTTGCCATGCAACATTTGTGCAAAGAATCTTGAGCAAGCTGACTAGCAGCTGTCCCAAACGTTGTACAAATTCATGCTTTTGCAACTCTATACTCCTCGTTATGTGAGGCAATGCTGTAGCCCGAGAGATCACTTCATGGAAAGGATCTCGCCCATATAACTTCCCATCATGAACCAGCAGAAGCTGTAGATGAGCTCTTGCAACCAAATCAGGCTGAGACTTTTGGAATTGGACCACAAATCGAAGAACGTCTTCACTATGTGGATCTAAAGAGAAAGAACATATTACATCTAGATCTTGTAGTAGCCTTTCAAAGTACTCAAGAGCCTTTTTCCAGCTGAGAATATTTATAGCACGTGGAGGTGTGAGAGCTGATAATTTAGTATTTAAGTTAGCATCAAAACCAACAGGCTGACCACCAGATGTTGTTGTTCTATCTTCAACATCCACTTGAGATGACCCATATGCATTACTGACAAGGAACCCTGATGATTCACGCATAGATGTAAGTTCTGACAAGCATGATGCAATATGTTTCCTCACAACTTCCAACACCCTTCTTTGAGGTTTTCTCATGCACATTAGAACATGATGGAGGTGTTGTTCCTGACTGAGAAATTCGGCAATTTACAGGATTCTGGTTCCGAGTCTCCAAATTTTGCTGGGGAAGACCCTTCAATTTTTATAGACGTACTCCAGTGAAAAGGAATGACAAAGACCTTAATATGTGATAATTATACTGTAAGTCTATAGAATCCATGCCATATATTTAATCTATAAATTCAATGACTGGACCATCTTGAAGTCATTCTGTCACTTTTCCAGCAGCCGAAAGATTGTAGACAGTCACTTTGGGTAAACCATCTTCACGCTCATATATTACCATTGAAAAGTCACATTTCCTGAATTTTGATCTTTTCCCTGTGAGAAAGCAGAACAGATATAGCAGATACATTGTCTAGTTGACAAACAAGTAATTCAAAATCAAAATACTCATCACTTCTTTTCTTGGTACAAGATGATCTCCGCGGTGACTCCCTTGGTTATCAAGCTGGCATGTAGAGAACCAAAACAACAAAAAGAAATTCAGTTACAGCTCATTCTGTACTGCCGAATTTCCAATTTCTCATGTAGCAAAACTCCAAAGCAAGAGACACCTCAGTCTTACAGAAGCTTCAACGCATGTTCCAGCAGATCATGATGGATGGTTTGATTAATGTAAGACAGTATTAAATAATATAAGAAGGATAAGATCATAACAAAGAACATTATTCCAACACAGAATCATTTTGACAGCAGTTATCAATATCTTGGCAGGCTTATGTCACATTGTCACGTTAAAAATATAATAAAACTGAAATGAAATGTGAGACCTCGATCAAGAAACTGGGGACAGGCAAAACGCTAAATAAAGATGGGTTTACTCAAAATAGGGATTCAATGGGTTTAAATGGATACAACAACTCACTAGTGATCGGATGAACTGAAAATGTATAATAATATAATATTTAAATGAAGGGCTGCAGGAATATAACAAAAGGTGCATTCCCAGATTATGACACTTAAGAAGTGATTGAGAAGAAAAGATGAACGATACATTTGAATCGTTATTTACAACAACACAACTCCAGATCGCAAACCAAAGGGGAAAAATACATGCCGATTATATATAAAAAAATAAGAGGAATAAGAAATTTAGACACGAACAGGAAGTCGGCATGAGCATAAGAAATCAAAATGAAACAAGGCACAGGTAGGTAATGAAATCGAACATCATAAGATATATCAGAAAAGCAAACAAGAAGTTAAAAACTAGAAACGAAGTAAATATATAGACACAAGATGGAAACCCATCATTTAATCAATAACAAAATTCATAATGGAAATCGATAATTAATAAATAAAGAAAAGAAAAAAACAAAAAAACAAAAAAAAAATAAGAAGAACAAAAAATGAAATCAGTAAAATGCCTTGTTAACCTTCCTTGTCAAACTCGATAGGACTCCATTAATGGCATTCAACTCTGATCCCGGCATCCAAATAGACTTGTCAAAGGATGTTTTTACCGGAGGTCAATTAAAAGTGGATGAAGAAAATGCTTCCACGCATTTGATCGCTGGAATTTATTTGGTCGACAATGAAACAACCAAACGCCAGGAGTCACTATGCTTCGAAACAAAAGAAAATGGGAATCGAGAGCCAAACAGATGACATAAATCAAACAATGCCAAATGAAATGCAAGCAAAGATCAGGACAAACAAAAGTTATAACAAAATAGAAATCGTAATCAGACTAAAATAATTAAGGATCAAGAAATCGAATACGAATCAGAAATCTGATTAAACAACAAAACAAAAAAAAATGTGAGAATCAGAGAGATTCAGAAGTAAATTGCAAAAGGGAGAAAGAGAAAGAAAATAAAAAAAAATGTCGGAATGGAGACATTCCTGTTAAAGTCGCACGTATATGGGCCGATCTTGCTATACGCAAGTCATCCCCACTTAGGTGCTTGGATGAAAGAAATGGAAGAGATCAGGAACAACAAAGAAAATGATAGAAGAGTAAGGGAGCTTACCGTAGCCGGCTTCAATTCGGAGGAAGAGGGTTTGATTTCTATCTGTCGCTACAGGATGAGGTCGACTTCCTTCTTCAGTCGATAAAAAAAAGATAGAAGAGGGAAAAGATGATCGTGAAGGAGGAGGCCAATGGTGAGATAGAAGATGGATGAGAAGAAGAAAGAGGGAAGATGGAGGGGTAAAATGCGGTTCGTGAAGGAAGAAATGGGGAGGTGAAAAGCGATGACTTGCTTCCCCTGTGTGTTCCCCTTTTAAAGAGGAAGAGGAGGGTTCGTGAAAGGGAAGACGGTTGAAGATCGACGATGGAAGAAACTAATGATCCGCGGAGATGAGTCGCACATGGGGGAGGTAGATGGCGGATGCGGAGGTTAGCGATGGATGGCTCGGGTGAAGCACGAAGTTTTGGCGGAAGAGAAAGGGGAAAAAAGATTCACGATGTTTTGAGAAGGAGGGAGAGGTGGAGAGAGGCATTGTTCTCCTCGTTTAAAACCCTAAAAAGAAATTTTGCAGTGTGCCCCCTTATTTTCAAGTTTTTGCAAAGAGGGGGTTTTTAATAAAATTTTGCTAAAAAGTGCTTTTCATAAAACTCGATTTTAAAAAAGGGTGCTTTTTAAGAAGCTATTTTTGTATTTTTTTCTATTTTCTTTTTTCCTTGACATTTTCTATATTTTTTGTATTTTTGAAGACAAAACTCTAAAAACTAAGGAATTTAAACTAATTTTTCAAAATTTCAAAATATTTACAAAAGAAGAGTTTTTCTGAAAAATCAGGGTTATCTTGGGGAAATTTCTTCAGAAAATGGGTTCAGATCCAGGTTTTGAGAAAATGTTCGAGTTTTTAAAACTCGAATTGAGAAATACAACGCGATGGATCCAAACATATGTCGGATGGATTGTTCGAGTTATTTAAAAACTATTTTTGGTATTTTCTGTAAGTTTAATTTAAAAGTTGGACAACAAGACTAAGATTTTGATCTTGACAATGGATCCGGATCCGAAATCAAGTCAGATATATAAAATGAATTTAATTTCAGTAAAACTTGAGAAATGAACTGGAATTTAGATTTAAAAAGTGACTCAATTACTCAAAAATGAAATCAGGGTCAAAAAGGGAATATTTAAAAGATTTTGAAAAATTTGGGGTGTTCACAGATGCCCCTCTTTGCTACTAAGCCGGTTGAAAGCCGAGCTTGGTGGCAAAGATAACACTCCAAATTTTGAAAATGCCCCAGTCAGCAGATCTAAACTGGGTGTGGAAGAATTTATTTAGAAAGAGATGATTTTAGGCTTAAATCCTTATCCTAAATGGCCTTGGGGAGACAAAATCCTTGAAAATGATATGACTGAATAATAGAAATGAGGAAATTATGATGGGACTTTAGGTGAAGATCCCAAAGTGATGAAAGATAAGAATTTAGATCAAGTCTCAAGAGTGAGGCGAGATCCGCTTTTTAGAAAGACTCAGGTTTAGCCCTTAACCTGGACGAGACGAATATATCTCAAGATAACCTGAATGGGGAAGGAATATATGAGGACCTTGATGGGACATTTTTGAGGAATGCCTCACGAGATGAAGCTCAAGCATGATCCTTTTTTGGATAGATATATAAAGCATGGATTCCTCGATGGGAAGAACCATGATGGGACTGGAAGGAAACACCTTGTTAAAACGAGGAACCTCGTCAGAACGAGACTCAGGTTTAACCCAAACCTGAAAAAGGAAGATACCTCATGGCACGAGGTTCAGGCTTAACCCTTAACCTGAAGGGGACGCTCAAATGGAATCCTCGAACGAAGACACCATGATGGGACCTTCGGAGTTTGGACGAACAAATCCGAAGAAGGTTTTGCGAAAGGAAGAAAATGGAGTTCCCTCAAGCTTGAAAAGGGGATGACCTTAAGCGTCTCATTGTTGAGATTGAAATAACTTTTGAAATTGATGACCTCTCGCAAGAAAAATACAGGTTTTGACCCTTAACCTGAGTGGGAACGACCATACGAAATCCTCGGATGAAGAAACCGTGATGGGATAGGAAGAGATATTTCAACTGGATGAGGCAACTCTTCTGGAAGATATACACAATGCTAGGTTGCATCAAAATGAATATTGAATATTTATTTCATTCTTGGAATATCTAAAAAATTCTGTCAATAAGATAAAATTGTAGTTGACCCAAAATGCTTTTAAAAATGTGCACGTGTGTGCAAAAGACATTTCCTCTTTTACCTAGAGTATTTCCACCAACGAGGTTAACTCCTCGGTCTTTAAGAGTCAAATTCAAAATTTTAGCGCTGATGATTTTCTTCAAGGAAGTTATTCATTTCTTTGATATGAGAAGAGAAGAAATATTCTTAATTTCATAAAAGCAAGTAGTGAAGAGATATTGATAAAAGATATTCACATAAGAAAAGATGACTTTTTGGCAACTTTGGCAGTTTGATATCTGGGTCTTTTCCCATGATAGCCTTTTTGCACTCTTTTTGAGTCATTAGGCTTTTCAGGCTTTTACATCATCCTTTATTTTGGAGATGTCCTGACTTTTCTCTCTTTTTTCGGGGAAGGGTACGTCACAAACTCTTTCATCTTGGAGATGTTTCGATCCTTATTTTATCTCAGGGATTATATTGATGATATTGGCTCAAAAGGTCTTTAGATGATAGTAGAAATCAAATATCTTTTAGGGTTTGTTAGTAGGTTTATCACACTTGCCTTCATCTCGACGGTGATCTAAACTTTCGCTGGAAGGATCCTTCACAAACTCCTTCATCTCGGAGATGATCCAAATCTTCTTTGGCCCCGAGGGTCTAGCTCGCCTATTCGTCTTCATCTCGACGACAATTGAGATATCCCTTTTGCAGATATTTGATTGCAACTTTACTAGATTGAGGAGACATTGGTTGAGTGGATTCTTTTTATCGCTCATGATATTTCCACTGCCTAATTGCCAGGAAGCCATCTTTAAACATGCACCATAGCCATGATCAATATCGATTCGCTTCTGACATTTCAATATCATTGAATATTTATTTCGCTAATCATACTAAGGATATTTCTTTCATCCTTTTGGTTGATCAACAGGGAAAAGATCTGAATTTTATCCCTTTTTTGCAAAAAGTTTCACCTTCTTGGAAAGAATACTAGAGGTAATTTTGAGGTGATTCTTTTTTGTAGTAAGAATATTGGAATCAACAAATATTTTTAGCAAATTGGCAAAGTTTTCATGAATTCTTTGTGAAAAAGTCACTCAATATAGATTTTGATGAGACCTTGAGTTGAACTTATGATTTTGGAAATTCTGACCAGTAAAAACTAGGATCTTTTATTTAATGGCCAGTGAAGAAGCTGAAACCTTTCATTTAACGACTAGTAAAAACTGAGACCTTTCATTTAACGACCAACGAAGGAGCTGGAACCTTTCATTTAATGACTAGTGAAAATTGGGACCTTTTATTTAATGACCAGCGAAGGAGCTGGAACCTTTCATTTAACGACTAGTAAAAACTGGGACCTTTCATTTAACGACCAACGAAGGAGCTGGAACCTTTCATTTAACGACCAGTAAAAACTGGGACCTTTCATTTAATGACCAGCAAAGGAGCTGGAACCTTTCAATTAATGACCAGTGAAAACTGGGACCTTTCATTTAACGACTAGCAAAGTAGCTGGAACCTTTCATTTAATGACCAGTGAAAACTGAGACCTTTCATTTAACGACCAACAAAGTAGCTGGGACTTTTTATTTAATGACCAATGAAAACTGGAACATTTCTTTTAACGACCAGCGAAGTAGCTGAAATCTTTCATTTAATGACCAGTGAAAACTGGGACCTTTCATTTAACAACCAGCAAAGGAGCTGGAACCTTTCATTTAACGACCAGCGAAAAACTGGGACATTTCATTTAACGACTAGTGAAGTAGCTGGAACCTTTTATTTAACGACCAGTGAAAACTGGAACTTTTCATTTAACGACCAACGAAGGAGCTGAAACCTTTCATTTAACGATCAGTGAAAACTGGAACATTTCATTTAACGACCAGCGAAGTACCTGGGATTTTTTATTTAATGACCAGTGGAAACTGGGACATTTCATTTAACGACCAGCGAAGTAGCTGGGACCTTTCATTTAATGACCAGTGAAAACTGGGACATTTCATTTAACGACCAGCGAAGTAGCTAGGACTTTTCATTTAATGACCAGTGGAAACTGGGACATTTCATTTAATCACCAGCGAAGTAGCTGGGACCTTTCATTTAATGACCAGTGGAAACTCAGACATTTCATTTAACGACCAGCGAAGTAACTGGGACCTTTTATTTAATGACCAGTGAAAACTGGGACATTTCTTTTAACGACCAGCGAAGTAGCTGGGACCTTTCATTTAATGACCAGTGGAAACTGAGACATTTCATTTAACGACCAGCGAAGTAGCTAGGACTTTTTATTTAACGACCAATGAAGGAGCTGGAACCTTTCATTTAACTACGAGTGAAAACTGAGACATTTCATTTAACGACCAACGAAGTAGCTGGGACTTTTCATTTAATGACCTGATCTAAGATTGAGACTTTTTGAGAGACAAACAATACGATGACTGAGTTTTGTGAATGAACTTGATCTTTAGATTTGAAGATTTTGAGAGGTAACCCTGTGCGAGGACTGGGTTTTCCAACTGAGAGTCGGGAAGGAGACCGACATTCTTAAGATATTTAGAGATCGAAGCAGGAATGATTGTTGGGGTTTCAGGATTATCCCTTATCCTGAAGGGGAAATAGAATAGACATTTGATGAGAATTTTAGAAAGAATGATTCAGGTTTATCCCTTAACGTGAAGGGGAAATAGAATAGACATTTGATGAGAATTTAGGGAAAGTGATTCAGGTTTATCCCTTAACCTTAAGCAGAAATAGAAGATTTTGTGAAGAGATAACCTGGGACTTGAATTTAGAAGGGATATGACAAGATTTATGATTTATGATTTAGATAGACCAGCACAATTAGCTGTATGCGGTCCAATTTTCAGGATTAGCCCCTTATCCTGAACGAGGAAAAGAAAGAATAAAATTTAAGAAGATAGAAGGAGATAGAATTTGATTTAAAGATTAACAAAAATGAAGAAAATTTGAGGGAATTGATGAAAAATTATTTTGCAAAAGAATTCTCACAAGTAGCATTATTGCTCCTATGAGTGATCTCAAGATTATCCCTTATCTTAAATGGGAAAAGAATAAAATTTATAAAATTGGAGAAAATTAAATAAATTTATGAAAATTTGATTTTGAAAAGAATTCTCACAGGTAGCCTTGTGGCTTCTGTGAGGGGTCTCAGGATTATCCCTTATCCTGAATGGGAAAAGAATAGAATTTAAGGAAAAATTTAATGAAGAGAAATTGATATAAATTTACAAAATAAAGATTGAGGACACTTATATTTGCAAAAGAATTCTCGTAGGTAGCATTATTGCTCCCACGAGGGGTCTCAAGATTATCCCTTATCCTGAATGGGAACACCTCGGACAACGAGGGTCAGGTTTATCCCTTAACTTGAGGGGGAGAAGAAGAATAAAATTTATAAAAAAATACCTCATGGAAAGGACGCATTAGGTTTATCCCTTAACATGAAAGGGTACACATCGGACAACGAGGGTTAGGTTTATTCCTTAACATAAGGGGGAGAATAAGAATAAAATTTATAAAAAAAATACCTCATGGAAAGGAGGCATCAGGTTTATCCCTTAACCTGAAAGGGTGCACCTCGGACAACGAGTATCAGGTTTATCCCTTAACCTGAAAGGGCAATACCTCGGACAACGAGGGTCAGGTTTATCCCTTAACCTGAAAGGGTATATGAAAGAATAGAATTTTGGGGAAAATTAATAAAGAGGAATTGATAGACATTTACAAAATCGAGAAAAATTGAAAAATTGTCTTTACAAAAGAATCCTTATAGGTAGCATTATTGCTCCTACGAGGGGTTTCAGGATTATCCTTTATCCTGAATGGGAACACCTCGGACAACCAGGGTCAGGTTTATCCCTTAACCTGAAAGGGTACACCTCGGACAACGAGGGTCAGATTTATCCCTTAACCTGAAAGGGTAAAGATTTGATAAAAAATAAAATTTGAGGAAAATTTGATAAAACTTGATAAAATTTGATAAAATTGATGTAAACTTGATAAAAATATGAATAAAATGAATGAAACTGATAAAAATAACAGAATTAACTAAAAATTTATAAAATTTGAGAAAACAAATTTGTCTGATCCTGCCTGCAAACAGATTCTTGAAATATGAATTTATATGTCTATATATATATATATTAAAAAAAAATGCCCCAGTATAACTAGGAAGGAAGAATAATATTTGAAGAATGTTTATTTGAGAAAAATAGGAGAACTTTAAAAATGAGATATTTAAAATAAAGAATTTTGAAAGAAATTTTGACAAAAGAAGGAATTAGGTCGACAAAATGACATCCCATTACCAGGGATTTGAGTCGCTAACAAAATCTATGACAATTGCATTGTTACTCCACGAGGGAGAGTAACCAATTAAAACACGAAGGAAAATACTATTTTAAAAAGGATATCTCTTGACGAAAAGAGATTTTATTTATGACAAGATATTTAAAAATAGAATTTAGAAGATACATTGGAAAAATAGGAGGGAAAATAAATTTGAAAATAATTGATAAAGATTTAAAATTTGAAGAAATTTGCAGGCAGGATCAGAAGAATTTGAAGAAATTTAGAAGAAGAAGAGAAAGGAAAATACACCTGGGTTTTAAAAATAAAGAAAAAATTTTGAAATATATACCCAGGGTTTTGGAAAACATAAGGAAGATATAAAATATCATACAATCACAGATATACAAACAAGGATGCACAAACAGCATTCCCTAAAGCTGACTCTAAATGCGATATTTGAAATGGTTGATAGGACCTTAATACTAACCCTAAGATTTAGATCATCTGATTCCAATCAAGGTACGCCGATATACTCAAGCCGAAGCTCAAAGTACGTGGCATATAAAAATATCTCTTCGGTACTAAGGTAATGGCTTCCCAACATCCTTGAGCACCTACCGATATACCTCGGACTATGGCCCTTAGGTACGTGGTAGGGGGGCACGAACCCAAATAAGTGGTCCAGTTGTGAGGCTCTCTCTTGAACTATGGTTTAGTGAGACAGCCCAGCAACGTGAAGACCAGGACAATATAGGTAGGGATGTTTTCAAAATATGCTCAACATGCAATAAAACCAGAAAGCTCTAATGCAAGTCCTAAAAAGATAGATTTAAATGAAAAGAAGCATACACTTGCATACATTGTTTGCATTCAATCCCTAGAATTGAGGAGAGTTGTATTTCAGACCTAGATCTAATATGAACATGGAATAATCTCCTAAATATGGTCCTACCAAACCATACTTAAATCCTATATGCAATGATGTCAGCTTAGGACAAAGTCTAGGCTCCTAAGGTTTGCATGGAAATGAAGCTGACATATGTTAGAAATAAAGACTTAGATAATATTAAAGCAAAGCAAAAGGGCATAATTCGACCAGACAGAGATGAGTCCCATCACGGTCGCCACTTCTGTGATCATCGCAAATTTTTTTCTCTCTTGTGGTTTTTCTCTCTTCATTCTCATTTTCCTTTCCAACCTCTATTTTCCTCCTTTTTGAAGGAAGAAAATAAAAGACAGAAAAGAAGAGAGAAGAGAAAAGAAAAGAAAGAGAGAGAGAGGAAATCTTCTTCGAAGGTCTCACTTGACCTTAATTTTGAAGATATTTAAGAAAATAACTCGCCTCTGTTTTGAAATATTTGCGGGAAAAATCGGGAGACTGGATTCGCTCGTCGGTACGAGGTTCGACCGTTCCTGGCTCCTTTACCAGGGGTAATCGAACCAAGGGTCAAATTCATGCCTTTTGATTTGTTAAAAGATTATCTAAGAATCTATCATAAATCTAAATGCACAAAGAATCATGCTTGTGCAATGCGAGGATGTATGCTCTTTTTGAAAAATGTTTTGGAAATCCCCAAGTGTTTTTTAGATGAAATAGAGTGAAGAGATGATTTCTAACTTAGAATTTTGAGACTTAAAGTTTTAAGTCTTTCAAATAATCAGAGTTTTGGGAAGATAAATCGGACTTTGAAAAAAATGATTTTGAAGCTGGGATAAAAGAAAAGAAAGGAAGTTTCAAAGTCAAAAATTGGACTTTGAATCTGGATTTAAGAGAGGAAATGAATATTTAAAGTGGAATTGAATTCTAGTTTTAAGGTTGGAAATCAGGATGGAATTTGGACTTGAGCAATCCAAATGGAATTTAAAAATAGAAATAGATTTAAGAAGTCCATATGGGATTTGAAAGTGGAATTGGATTTGAAATCCGAAAATCAGGATAGAATTTGAATCCATAGTCTGAATCCTAAAATGGAATATGAATCTGAAATCTGAGATCCAAGATGGAATTGGATCTGAAATTTGGAATGGAATTTGGATCTGAAATCTAAAATCCAAGATGGAATTGAATTCTGGATCCTAAAATGAAATTTGGATCTGAAATGTGAGGTCCAAGATGGAATTGAATTCTGGATCCTAAATGAAATTTGAATCTGAAGTCTAAGATTCAAGATGGAATTGAATTCTGGATCCTAAATGAAATTTGGATCTGAAGTCTGAGATTCAAGATGGAATTGAATTATGGATCCTAAATGAAATTTGGATCTGAAGTCTGAGATCCAAGGTGTAATTTGGATCTAACTTTAGATTTGGATTTTGAAAGTCCAAATGGGACTTTTGAAGATGGATCTGGGTTTTGAAAACCCAGATTGAATTTAAAATTTAGGAAGGGGCAAGCTTTGAGATTAAGAATCAATCTCAAACTTTGATTTTGAATTTGAAGATAAAAAGATAAACTTGGTTTTGAATTTGAATATGAATCAGAGATTTCAAAGTTTAATTGAACTTTGAAATTGGACTTGAATTTAGGAATGAATATAACATTGAATTTTGAAATTTCAAAGTCAAATTGGACATTGAAATCGAAATTTAAATCTTTAAAATAAGATAGAAGAATGAATTAAAATAGAGATTGAAGAAAGATATTTGAGATCACTTGGATTTTGGAGAAAGAATCTTGAAAATATGATGTTGTTCTATCCTAATGATGAATGGATTTAAAGAATTTGAAATTGAATTTGAAAATCATATCTTATTCTTTAAATGAATTTAAAATAAGATTGAAAATATAATACATCCTTGACTATGATCATTGAATGTATTATATAATAATTTATTTTTAAATTCAGGTGAAGAATAAGACATATTTTGGTGCTTTTACAGAGTTTAAAATGAAGTTAACTCTCAATATATCCTGACTATGGCCATTGATATATATTTTGAGATAATTTTAAGTTAAACTCTAATAAAAGAAGAAAATATTTAAGGAAAAATATGACAATTTTTGAAAAGGGTCCAGTGTGGATCCAGTGTTATTCCATAAAAGATGAAAATCCTAAGTTTTGTTCACATCCTGACTATGGCCATTGATGTAAATCATCAACTTAGGATTTAGTCACCTTTTATTAGAATGGTGCATGTGCCATTCGTGTTTCTATTCGTGAAATTTTTGAAATAAAAGATAAAGTGATATGAAAAATAAGCAGTTCATGATATGTATAATGCTCATTCATTCTAAATCTAAGACTGGAGATGTAATTTGATATCTAAATATGGAATCTAGAATTTATAAGAATCTTAAATTCTAGAAAACAAATGATGATCTCCATATATTTCCTGCAAGACATGAATTAGCATAAACAAAAGAATATATACATAGAGGGGAATCATCCTATGGTGTATTGAAAGCATAAGTGGAGTTACCTAGAAGTCCCAAGCTAACAAGTGTCTTTATAGTTCCTATTCAAATTCTTGATGATCCGCTCTCATTCACATCAAACAGACAACGATCTTAGACTCCCTCAATCTTTGCATCCTTTAGCATTAGAATTCTTGAAAGGTCAGATCCAACAATATCCATTGGATCCACTAATTGCAACAAAGAGCCTCATTCCTATGAAATTTGTTAATGAGGCAATCGTATGTCTTTCAACCGTCTCCTCCCAGGTAATTTGGCTGACAACATTCTCACTACCTTTGCCTGAAAGGGATGAAAAATAACATCTTCTTGCTGGTAGGTTTACTAGCCTGCATGTAAGTGGGGGATTTTCTGAGTTGAATGAGGTCAATGAATTGGATTCATAGGTTTTAGTGGGATGGATGCTGGGAGTGTAAAAGGCAGTTGTAAAGGCAACAGATACAATAGTACATGCATATGAAGAAGTGAACATAATGCGGGTAAGGTAAAGTGACAAATACAGAGTGAACACCCCAAAATTTTCAAAATCTTTTAAATATTCCCTTTTTGCCCCTAATTTCATTTTCTGAGCAAATGAGTCACTTTTAAATCTAAATTCCAGTTCATTTCTCAAGTTTTACTGAAATTAAATTCATTTTATATATCTGACTCGATTTCGGATCCGGATCCATTGTCAAGATCCAAATCTGAGCCTTGTTGCCCAACTTTTAAATTAAAATTACAGAAAATACCAAAAATAGTTTTTAAATAGCTCGGACAGTCTATCTGACATCCGTTTGGATCCATCATGTTATATTCCTCGATTCGAGGTTTAAAACTCAAATATTTTCTCAAAACTTGGGTCCAAACTCATTTTCTGAAGAAATTCTCCCAAAATAACCCTGACTTTTCAGGAAAACCCTTCTTTTGTAAATATTTTGAAATTTTGTAAAATTAGCTTAAATTCCTTAGCTTTTAGAGTTTTATTTTCAAAAAAATACAAAAAAATAGAAAATGTCAAGAAAAAAACAAAAAAAAAAAGAAAATAGAAAAAGAAGAACACAAAAATAACCTTTTGAAAACACCTTTTTGAAAATCAAGTTTTTGGGAAAACACCCTTTTTGCAAAGTTTGTTTGGGAGCCCCCTCTGTGTAAAAAAATTTAAAATAAAGGGGCCCCCATTGAATTTGCTTTTAGGGTTTCGGTGAAGACTCTTCGTAAAAGAGGGTTATTGCGCTTCTCCCTCTCTAGGAAGAACCCTCATCGCACGCCCCCATCGAGCTCCTCCATGGCCACACCCTCTCTTTCTCCGCCCTCCATCACCAACGTCCTTCACCTTCCATCCACCCTTGATCCCCAGCAAACCTCCCTTTAAGATTCTTCTTCCTCTTCTTTAAGAATCGGCAAAGGCAAACCCTCAGATCCACCCGTTTTCACTCTACCACCGCACCTCTTCTGAACGATCCGTTATCACCCCCGCATCTTCCTCCTTCCTCTTCCATTCCACCTCATCAGGAGCAACACAACAACTCGCCACTTCCCCTGGTTCCTTCTGTGTCCCAATCGGCTGAACCAAAGTCACTTTTCAACCTCCAGAGCTCCAAGTAACTACGGTAAGCATCTCCTCCCTCCTTCTCTTATCCTGTCCTCCTTTACTTTTCATATTTTTGCCCCGCCCCATTAGATCATCCACATAGTATCGGTCTTGCTTATAGCCAGTACCGATCTATATAAGTATGCAACATAAAAAAAAATGGATGCGTTCCGATACATTTTTTTTGTAATTTATTTATCCTTGTTCTGTTTATGCTATCATATTCAGTAATTTTTATTCTTATTCCATTTTCCCTGCTAATCTTCGATTTCTGCTTTTATTTTGCTTATTATTTTTCTGAGAGTTTCCAATTCCCCATTCACGTTGTCGTCTCTGTTCCCTGAATTTGATTCCACCTCTTCACTAGTCATTTACATGCTGATTTCCTTTTATATTTCTTTCTCATTTCATAGTATTTCAATATTTTTATTTCATTTTGCTTCACATGCTCTGATTCTCTACAACGAGTTCAGGGTCTTAAAAAAATCTGACAGGCTGGTTGGACGACGGCCTGTCACTTTTTTTTTTGTTTCATTTTCTGCAAGTGTTTTTAAAAAAAAAAAAGCAGATCAAAAGATCTCTGATATCAATCTAATTTCTGGGTTGATTCCGATTTGTTGGAATCTTGTTGAGGGTTAACCCGATTGTTTTAATTCTTTCATGGGTGCTGATGCTCCCGATTCAAAATATATTCAAAAGATGAAGATGGTGTATCTAGGTATTGCCATTCTCATTTAATTTCTAAAGTTGTCTCTGTATATTCCTGTTACATTAATGTCTATTTCTGAAATTAATTTGCAGAGGCCACCTGACAAATCAATTTGCTTTTCATTTGTTGATTCTTTGGCTGAAATCAATCTGCTAACTAAGGTCATGTTGTGATATTCATCTCAATAACGTAAGGAATTTGTTGGGTAAAAGGGTTGATGTGCCCATGAGTTTGCTAAGGCCCATGTGCTGATCTGCCCTCCTTTATCTGTTGCTATCTGGATGGCAATCTGAACAAAAATGTGGGTTGAACATATGGTAGATAATGATGTAAGGGTGCATGATAAGTGATTAGGAAGGGCAGGATTTCTCAAGGAAATGAATTACCGGTGCATAAGTGGTGGGTTTCTCGTGAAAACCTCACTCATACAGTACTTCCCTGGCAACATCAGGCTGATGGAATGAGAAAATTACAGATCAGTTGTCAAGGGTATATCAGTTAGCTACTTTGAACCTGTATATCTGTGCTTGCTCTGCAAGATCCTCATCAGCACCACACCCCTTTGATTTCATTTTGTTTCATATATTGATTTGAGCCCCTGTGTTTGATCTACACACTTTTTTTGTCTAATCTGATTTTGCTTTTATCTATATTACATAATGTGATTATCATGTAATTGCCTTTGACTCAATTATGCATCCTCGAGTATTTTAGCATTTATCAAGCTCAGCGTCAACAATCCCATGGTAAGCTGGTTCAATGTTCAAGTGGCAACCCTGTGATCCTTGAAAGATCAAATAAGAATGAATTCAAAGAGAGTCATGCGGAAGACTCATTTCAGAATCCTGGGTTCATAGATCAGTAATTCCTTGTGTTTGGCCTCATTTTCATTGTTCAGTCATTTATATATATATATATATATATATATATATATATATATATATATATATATTCAGATATGGTTGGAATAGTCGATCTTGGAGGTAGATTTGTCCAAATGACATATGCCATCTCAGAAAGGGAAGTTGTTACTTCTCCAAGACTTTCAGATGGGCACGTTTCACATGCTAAGGGCTTTGGTAGATTCTATAAGTAGGATGAATCTAGAATGAAGGCAGGGGCTTTGCCATCTGGGTCTGGCTATGAGGATTGCAGGGCAGCTGCCATAGCAGCTTTTAGAATCAATGAATCCACTTGTACTCATCTCAAAGGCACGTTTGGTAGCATATGGAATGGTGGTGGGAAGATGGTCAGAAGGATCTCTTTTCTATGATAGGGCTGTGGAGGTGGTATTCTGTAATTTTTTATTTTTATTTTCAGGCAACGTACATCTTTTCAAGTACACTATATCTTTTGTGTTTGTCAAAATCTGACTCTGCATTCTCCATACAGAAAGGTTTTGTAAATTACAGGAATCCAATTGCAAAGGGGTAACACCCATAGACTATGCAGCCAAACTACACACTGCTTCTTGATGAATTTGATCCATTGGAAAAGATTATATTGATAAAGCAATTGAGGTATGAGGATTCATTGGTTGAAGTTGCATGACCGTTAGGTAATGTTCTCAAAGTTACATCAACACCTTTTCTTTTCTATACATACTTGTGTTCCCTGCAATTTACGTCACTAACACCCAGTATTGTGAATTGGTTTCACAACAAGATCAGGTTATTCATATTTCATTTCTTAACAAAGGTAGGTTATTTTGCATATGTTAGCCACATTCTGCTTACAGTGAATACAATCCTTCTCGTTTATTTCTCCTTTTCATAAAATTCTATAATGATGGTCTGATAGTTCTAATGTGGCACATAGTCCCAAAATATCGGTCTTGGCTATACCTCGATCAGGTAATTTCTCGTGATAATATATCTTATTTTTCATTCTATGCAGTGAAACTTATTTGTTATTGAATTTTTCAGGCTGGATTTGTTCAAGAAGAATCATTCAAGACTGCACAAGATGGAGGCTTTATATTGAGTAATGTACAAACTCAAGGGTAGTAACATACACATGCTTAGCTTTATAGAGCTTATCAAAAGTTTCTCATGAGGTATGATCTACAGTATTGCAGATGATATGAAGATGCCATATGGACAGGATTTACCTTAATAGTGGTACTTATCTGTAGTGTTATTGATGGTCACATTGACTCAAACAATATTTTCCACGCTAAAGTGGAAATACATGAGCCCTCTGTGGATGAGATTCATTACCAACCTGTCTCTGAAGACCCCATTTACCATTACAGTTTGTGAGCAACAGGTTTTATTCATTCAGTGTTATGTTCTATGTCTTATATTTATCATATGGATTTTTCCATTTTCTTTTCTTTTTATTTTATTACTTTGGTCTTTTCCTTTCACTATCGATTTTTCATTTGTATCTTATTATTGACCATAAATATCATCAATGATTATAATGAATTATTGCAATCCTATGCTTTAACCATCATTGTTAAGATCACTGCATTAATACCCATGGCATTGACCAGGCGTTAGGTTTCATATCCTCGTTATATTTCAGCTTTTTCATCTGTGGTACATTCAAGTGCATTGGCAGCCTGCTGATGCATTCCATTTCATCCATGGTCCCTGATTGTTCTCTTATACATTCATTTTAGTATCCTGGTTTAATAAAATTTTTATTACACTATGTCATTTGGTGCATTTGATTCATTGGAATCACCATTTTCACACCATTGCATTCACCTTTATATTATGTAGATGTATTTTTGTCTCTGTGCTTTTAATTCAGCAGGACCCTGAAGGCAGGTAAAGATTAATTCTAACCTCCACGCCCTGGGTAATTTCCTATTCACCTCGGTAATAAGGTTATGAGAGTTTTGAGTCTCTCGAAATGTCTTGCTCATCCTTTAGCAACCAATTGATATAGTTTTCTGAGTAAATTCTTGGCTACCTGCTATACATTGTCATAGTTAGTACCAAACAGGAAGGTCTTCAAAATGGCTTCAGGGCTGTCATTAACAATGGGCCAAGTGAATGTCAATCTGCCTATCATCTTCGTGTTCATCTCTTGGGTAGAACACAGGTGAATTGGCCTCCAGGCTAACATAGGTTTATCAAGAAGAATTCAGCAGGTGTGCATATGTCCTTATTAGGAAAACTAATGTAGGCTTGTCATTGGTACTCAGTCAAGTTAGCCACTTTATTTTGCATGTTTGTCTTTGTCATATTTTGGGATGCTTGTGTTTTAAACTTTTGGAGACATTTTGTAGGCATCTCATGATGATTCCCCTTTTAAGGATCAACTCTCGTGCTAATCATTCTTCTCGTGGTTGATTTTCTCCAAAAATGATTTCTCACTATCTTTCAAAAGAACATTTTTCTTTCACATTGAAGATCCCATATGCAGGCAGGATCAACAAAACTCATTTTTTTCAAAACTTATAAATTTTCAGTTAAATCTTATTACCTTCATTCATTTTATTCATATTTTTATCAGGTTTTCCTCAATTTTATCAAATTTTATCAAGTTTTATCAAATTTCCCTCAATTTTATTAAATTTTATCGAATCTTTACCCTTTCAGGTTAAGGGATAAACCTGATGCCTCTTTCCCATGAGGTATTTTCTTTTTTCTTCTTTTACCCTTTCAGGTTAAGGGATAAATCTGACCCTCGTTGTTCGAGGTGTACCCTTTCAGGTTATAGGATAAACCTGACCCATCGTTGTTCGAGGTGTTCCTGCTCAGGATAAGGGATAAACCTGACCCTCGTTGTCCGAGGTGTTCCCATTCAGGATAAGGGAAAATCCTGAGACCTCTCGTAGGAGCAATAATGCTACCTATGAGAATTCTTTTGCAAATACAAGTTTTATCAATCTTTATTGATTTTCTAAATTTATATCAATTTCTCTTCATTAAAATTCCTTAAATTAAATTCTTTTCCCATTCAGGATAAGGGATAATCCTGAAACCCCTCGTAGGAGCCATAAAGCTACTTACGAGAATTCTTTTGCAACACAAATCTTTATTTGATTTTCTAAATTTATATCAATTTCTCTTCATTAAATTCTCCTTAAATTCTATTTTTTTTCCATTCAGGATAAGGGATAATCCTGAGACCCCTCACAGGAGCAACAATGCTACCTGTGGGAATTCTTTTCAAAAACAAAATTTTCATAAATTTATTCAATTTTTCTCCACTTTTGTAAATTTTTATTCTTTTACCCTTTCAGGTTAAGGGATAAACCTGACCCTCATTCTCCGAGGTGTACCTTTTCAAGTTAAGGGATAAACCTGACCCTCGTTGTCCGAGGTGTTCCCGCTCAGGTTAAGGGATAAACGTGCCCCTCGTTGTCCGAGGTGTTCCCATTCAGGATAAGGGATAATCCTAAGACCCCTCGTAGGAGCAATAATGCCACCTATGAAAATTCTTTTGCAAATACAAGTTTCCTCAATTTTTATTTATATCAATTTCTCTTCATTAATTTTTCTTAAATTCTATTCTTTTCCCGTTTAGGATAAGGGATAATCCTGAGATCCCTCACAGAAGCCACAAGGCTACCTGTGAGAATTCTTTTCAAAAAATAAAATTTTCATAAGTTTATTTGATTTTCCCCACTTTTTATAAATTTTATTATTTTCCCCCTTTCATGTTAAGGGATAAACCTGAACCTCGACATTCGAGGTATTCTTTTTCCCACTCAGGATAAGGGATAGTCCTGAGATCACTCATAGGAGCGACAATGCTGCTTGTGAGAATTCTTTTTACAAAATAAATCAATTTTCTCAAATTTTCTCCATTTTTGTCAATATTTCATCAAAATTCTATTTCCTTCTATCTACTTAAATTTTAATTCTTTCTTTTTCATGTTCAGGATAAGGGGTTAATCCTGAAAATTGGACCGCATACAGCTGAAAGTGTTGGTCCATCTAAATCATAAATCATAAATCTTGTCATATCCCTTCTAAATTCAAGTCTCAAGTCATCTCTTCACAAAATTTTCTATTTCCCCTTCAGGTTAAGGGATAAAACCTGAATCATTTTTCCTAAATTCTCTTCCAATGTCCATTTTATTCCCCCTTCAGGTTAAGGGATAAAACCTGAATCATTTTTTTCTAAATTCTCATCAAATGTCTATTCTATTTTTCCATTTAGGATAAGGGATAATCCTGAAACCCCTCATAGGAGCAATAATGCTACCTATGAGAATTCTTTTGCAAACACAAGTTTTACCAATCTTTATTTGATTTTCTAAATTTATATCAATTTTTCTCTTCATTAAATTCTCCTTAAAATTTTATTCTATTCCCATTCAGGATAAGGGATAATCCTGAGACCTCTCACAGAAGCCACAAGGCTACCTATGAGAATTCTTTTCAAAATCCAATTTTCATAAATTTATTCAATTTTATCTACTCTTATAAATTTTATTCTTTTCCCACTCAGGATAAGGATAATCCCGAGATCACTCATAGGAGCAACAATGTTACTTATGAGAATTCTTTTAAAAAATAAAATTTTCATCAATTCCCTCAAATTTTCTTCATTGTTATTAAATCTTTTATCAAATTATATCTCCTCCTGTCTTCTCAAATTTTATTCTTTTTTCTCCCCATTCAGGATAAGGGGTTAATCCTGAAAATTGGACCGCATACATGGTCCATCTAAATCATTGATCCTAAATTCTTAATTTTGTCATATCCCTTCTAAATTCAAGTCTCAGGTTATCTCTTCACCAAATCATCTATTTTCCCTTCAGGTTAAGGGATAAAACTGAATCATTTTCTCCTAAATTCTCATCAAATGTCTATTCTATTGCCCATTCAGGATAAGGGGATAATCCTGAAAGCAGACCACATACAATTAGTTAGGATGGTCTATTAAATTCTAAATCTTTGTCAAGAATCTTCATTATTCCAAATTTGATTTATAAGTTGAATCCTTTGAAAAACCCAGTCCTCGCACATGATTACCTCTCAAAATTTTCAAATCTAAAGACCAAGTTCATTTGAAAAACCCAGTCCTCGCACGGGTTACTTGTCAAAATCTTCAAAAATTTAAAGATCAAGTTCAGTCCTCGTACTGTTTGTCTCTCAAAAAGTCTCAATCTTAGATCAAATCATTAAATCAAAGGTTGTTAAATGAAATATCCCAGCTACTTCGCTGGTCGTTAAATGAAATGTCCCAGCTACTTCGCTGGTCGTTAAATGAAATGTCCTAGCTACTTCGTTGGTCGTTAAATGAAATGTCCCAGCTACTTCACTGGTCGTTAAATGAAATGTCCCAGCTACTTCGCTGGTTGTTAAATGAAATGTCTCAGCTACTTCGTTGGTCGTTAAATGAAATGTCCTAGCTACTTCGTTGGTCGTTAAATGAAATGTCCCAGCTACTTCGTTGGTCGTTAAATGAAATGTCCCAGCTACTTCGTTGGTCGTTAAATGAAATGTCCCAACTACTTCGCTGGTCGTTAAATGAAATGTCCCAGCTACTTCGTTTGTCGTTAAATGAAATGTCTGATCTACTTCGCTGGTCGTTAAATGAAATGTCCCAGCTACTTTGTTGGTCGTTAAATGAAATGTCCCAGCTACTTCATTGGTCGTTAAATGAAAAGTCCCAGCTACTTCGCTGGTCGTTAAATGAAATGTCCTAGTTTTCACTGGTCGTTAAATGAAAGGTCCTAGCTACTTCGCTGGTCGTTAAATGAAAGATCCCAGTTTTCACTAGTCGTTAAATGTAAGGTTCCAGCTCCTTCGCTGGTTGTTAAATAAAAGGTCCTAGTTTCACTAGTCAGAATATCCAAAATCATAGATTCAATTCAAGGTCTCATCAAAATCTATATTGAGTAATAATTTCACAAAGAATTCTCGAAAACTTTGCCAATTTGCTAAAAGCATGTGTTGATTCCAAAATTCTTACTGCACAAAAGAATTACCTCAGATTACCTCTAGTATTCTTTCCAAAAAGGTGAAACTTTTTGCGAGAAAGAGGTAAAATTCAAATCTTTTCCTGTTGATCAACCCAAAGGATGTAAGAAATATCCTCGATATGATTAGCGAAAGAAGTATTCAATGATGTTGAAAAGCCAGAAACGAATTGATATTGATCATGGCTATGGCACATGTTTAAAGAGGACTTTCTCGCAATCAGGCAGTGGAAATATCCTGAGCGATAAAAAGAATCCACCCAATCCATGTCATCACATTCATTTAAAGTTGCAATCAAATATCTGCAAAAGGGATCCCTCAATTGTCGTCAAGATGAAGACGAATAGGCGAGCTGGACCCCCGGGGCCAAAGAAGATTTGGATCATCTCCGAGATGAAGAAGTTTGTGAAGGATTCTTCCAGGGAAAGTTCAGATCACCGTCGAGATGAAGGCGAGTGTGATGAACCTACCGACAAACCCTAAAAGATATTTGATTGCTGCTATCATCTAAAGACCCTTTGAGCCAATATCATCAATATAATCCCTAAGATAAAAGATAGATTGGAACATCTCCAAGATGAAGGAGTTTGTGACGTACCCTTCCCCAAAAAAAGAGAGAAAAATCAGGA
Organism: Nuphar pumila; assembly: GCF_984573655.1. Lineage (NCBI taxonomy): Eukaryota > Viridiplantae > Streptophyta > Magnoliopsida > Nymphaeales > Nymphaeaceae > Nuphar > Nuphar pumila. The sequence goes on from NC_143256.1 coordinate 51,204,790, forward strand.
CACATCCAAATGAAGGATGATGTAAAAAGCCCAAGAAAGCCCAATGACTCAAAAAGAGTGCAAGAAGATCATCATGGGAAAACACTCAGATATCAAACTGCCAAAATCGCCAGAAGCCATCTTTTCTCATGCGAAATTCTTTTATCAATATATTTTCACTATTTGCTTTTATGAGATTAAGAATATTTCTTCTCTTCTCATATCAAGGAAATTAATAGCTTCCTTGAAAAAAATCATCAGCACTAAAATTTTGAATTTGACTCTTAAGACCGAAAAGTTAGACTCGTTGGGGGAAATATCTTTGCACACATGTGCACATTTTCAAGCGTTGAAGTCAACTATAAATTTATCTTATTGGCAAAATTTTTTAGCTATTCCAAAAATGAAATAAATATTCAATATCCATTTTGATGCAACCTAGCGTTGTTTATATCTTCCAGGAAGAGTTGCCTTATTCAGTTGAAGTGTCTTTTCATGTCCCATCATGTTTTCTCCATTTGAGAATTCTGTATGGTCGTTCCCACTCAGGTTAAGGGTCAAAACTTGTATTTTCTGCGAGAGGTCATCAATTTTAAAATTTGATTTCAGTATCAGCCATGAGACGCCCAAGATCATCCTTTTTTCAAAGCTTTAAGAAACCCTATTTTCCTCCTTTCACAAAACCCCTTTCGGATTTGTTTGTCCAAACTCCGAAGGTCCCATCATGGTTTCTTTATTCGAGGATTTCATTTGGTCATCCCTTTTCAGGTTAAGGGTTAAGCCTGAACCTCGTCCCATGAGGTATCTTCGTTTTTTAAGTTTAGGTTAAACCTGAGTCTCGTTCTGACAAGGTTTCTCGTTTTGATGAGGTGTTTTCTTCCAAGTCCCATCATGGTTCTTTCCATCGAGGAACCCATACTTTGTATATCCATCCAAGATAGGATTTCTACTTGAGCTTCATCTCATAAGGCATTTTCCAAAAAATGTCCCATCAAGGTCATCATATATTCCTTTCCCCATTCAGGTTATTTTGAGATATCTTCGTCCCATCCAGGTTAAGGGCTAAACCTGACTCATTCCAAAAGGTTGATCTTGTCTCACCCATGAGACTTGATCAAAATTCTTATATTTCATCATTTCAGGATCTTCACCCAAAGTCCCATCATGATTTCCTCATTTCTGTTATTCAGTCATATCATTTTCGAGGATTTTGTCTCCCCAAAGTCATTCAGGATAAGGTTTTAAAAGCCTGAAATCATGCCTTTCCAAATGAATTCTTCTACACCCAGCTCAGATCTGTTGACTGGGGCATTTTCAAAATTTGGAGTGTTATCTTTGCCACTAAGCTCGACTTTCAACCGGCTTAATAGCAAATAGGGGCATCTGTGAACACCCCAAATTTTTCAAAATCTTTTAAATATTCCCTTTTTGCCCCTGATTTCATTTGCTGAGCAAATGAGTCACTTTTAAATCTAAATTCCAGTTCATTTCTCAAGTTTTACTGAAACTAAATTCATTTTATATATCTGACTCGATTTCGGATCCGGATCCATTGTCAAGATCCAAATTTGAGCCTCGTTGCCCAACTTTTAAATTAAAATTACAAAAAATACCAAAAACAATTTTTAAATAGCTCGGACAGTCCATCCGACATCCGTTTGGATCCATCATGTTATATTCCTCGATTCGAGGTTTAAAACTCGAATATTTTCTCAAAACTTGGGTCCAAACCCATTTTTTGAAGAAATTTCCCCAAAATAACCCTGACTTTTCAGGAAAACCCTTCTTTTGTAAATATTTTGAAATTTTGTAAAATTAGCTTAAATTCCTTAGTTTTTAGAGTTTTTTTTTCAAAAAAATACAAAAAAATAGAAAATGTCAAGAAAAAAACAAAAAAATAAGAAAATAGAAAAAGAAGAACACAAAAATAACCTTTTGAAAACACCTTTTTGAAAATCAAGTTTTTGTGAAAACACCCTTTTTGCAAAGTTTGTTAGGGAGCCCCCTCTGTGTAAAAAACCTGAAAATAAAGGGGCCCCCTTTGAATTTGTTTTTAGGCTTTCGGTGAAGACTCTTCGTAAAAAAGGGTTACTGCGCCTTCTCCCTCTTTGGGAAGAACCCTCATCGCACGCCCCCATCGAGCCTCTCCATGGCCACACCCTCTCTTTCTCCGCCCTCCATCACCAACGGCCTTCACCTTTCATCCACCCTTGATCCCCAGCAAACCTCCCTTCGAGATTCTTCTTCCTCTTCTTTAAGAATCTGCAAAGGCAAACCCTCAGATCCACCCGTTTTCACCCTACCACCGCACCTTTTCTGAACAATCCGTTATTACCCTGTAAACACCCCAAATTTTTCACATCCATTCTCAAATAACCCTCCTCGTGCAGTGTCAACCCTGTTAGGTCAGTGTAGGAGTCAAACCCCCAGTCAGTTTCAGAAAATCACCATTTTACCAACTTTTATTAAGAAAATTACAATTTTACCCTTAGGTCATCCCAGACCTCAGTCAGTCGAAGTCAACAAAGCTCACTGGTCAGTTCAGAACATTTACAATATCAGTCATACCAAGCTCATCTGAGCTCACAGTGAGAAGACCATTTTTATTTCTGACAATTCCTGCCAAAATGGGATCATTTCTTCAGAAATGAGCTCATTTCTTGCTCAAATCCAAGCCAATTGTCTCCGAGTCAGTCATTCATAGTCATTCATACTCCCCAGAGTCTAACTTGAGGTCACTAAGAGTTCAAGTGCTCCCGTTTCAGTTCAAAACCATTTTTAAGTGTCTAGGAGCCCATTTTAGTCCATTTCAGCTCTTTCAGCTGAAATTGAGCTGAGTTCAGTCAGTTGAGCTAGTGTTTGAGCCAAAATTTTAGTTCATCTCAGTATAACTGACCTTTGTTTTAGCTCAAACCCAGTTCAGGTTCGTAATTCACTTCATTCCAATGATCATTCCGTACCATTTCTCTAAAAATGGCAGCTTTTCTTGAAAATTCAGTCGGAAAGGTCAGTTGAGTTAATATCATTGTCAGCTCATTGGAGTTCTGAAACTCTAAAACCCAGCTCAATCTAGCTTATCTCAGTCCAATTCAGCTCGAACCCTAATTTCTAGTGTGATTCTAACCCAGTAGAGTCTGAATACCATTTCTTGAGTTATTTTGCAAATTTTATCAATTTTAATGTTTTTTGAACTGGTACAAGTGTTAATCGGGGTTTAAAATCCAAAATTCTTCATTCAGAGTTAGCATTTCGCATGTCATTTCATGTCATTTCTCATCATTTCATATCAATTCTCAGCATTTCATAACATTTTATCACATTTCATTTCATTTTCGAAGTCCAGAACTCCAGTTTTATAAATTTCAATCCAAATTGAGTTTTAAAAGTTTTCAGAAATCAATTTCAAACACTGGGTTTCCAAAATTGACATTTTTACCCCCGGGAGTCTAAATTTGGAAATATTTTCTCCAGAAAAACAATCTGGATTTCTTTCAAAATTAAATTTTCAAATTCTACACTAGATTTGCTTCGAAACGAGGTATTGAACTTCAGAATCCGAGCTTGTTTCAAAAACTGCCAAAAATAGCTCGTTTCGTTTGGAATTTTTTTTGGAAATATTTTCTCGAGAAAAACAATCTAGATTTCTTTCAAAATTAAATTTTCAAATTCTGCACTGAATTTGCTTCGCAGCGAGGTATTGAACTTCAAAATCCGAGCTCGTTTCAAAAACTGCCAAAAATAGCTTGTTTCGTCTGGAAATTTTCTGAAAATACTATTTTACCCCTTTAATCGTTAAAATGAATTTCAAAAGTGTAATTTGGACCCGCTTTGAAATGGCCCATCCATTTGCATTTTCTTGTTTTAATTTATAAGAAAAGAAAAAATTCTTTTTCTTTATTTTTCGTTTGTTTTATTTTATTTTATTTTATTTTATTTTATTTTATTTTATTTTTAATTATTTTATTCTTCCTAAGGTGGGACCCAAAAGGGGGTCGACCACCCTAGCCCACCTTCCAGCCCACTTCCTTTCTTCTTTTTCCTCCATTTTTTTTTTTTTATTTCTTTTCTTCTTTCTTTCTTCTTTCTTTTTCTTTCTTTCTTTCTTTTCTCCTTTCTTTCTTCCTCCTCCACTCACGTATGGCATTCTTCAGCCTTCCTTCCTTTATTCATTTCCCTCTCCTTTCTTCCCTTTCTTTCCTTTTCCTTCTTTCCCTCTTCTTTCCTTTTCCTTCCCTTCCTTCTTTCCCCTTTCTTCCTTACCTCCTTTCCCTTTCTTTCAAAGGCACAAGGGTGCAGCCATTTATGTATGGGCTACCCATGACATATTGGAGGAAACTTAGGTTTTGATTTTATCAAAACCTAAGTTAGCAAAAAAAAAGAAAGAAAGGAACACAACGGCTGCTATCTAACTCCCATCCCTTCACGCCTCTCTCTCTCTCTCCCTTTCTCTTCCCCTCCTTGCTGCAACTCTTTCTTTTCCCTGACAGCCATCACTCTCACTCCAGCCATAGCATCTCAGCCCCAACGAACAGCAACCCTCAGCCTTCCTGCTGCTACACCAAGGTAGCAGCAAGTCAAGGCACATCAAGGTTGCAGCAAAACACATCATTGCAGCCCTCCTTGCACAGCTCCAGCCACATCATCCTCTTCGCAGCTGCAGCAACAAGTGTAGATGTCATCCATTGTAACCACCAGCTTCAACCACGGCTCCAACAAGCAACCATCTCCAAGGTGCAAATAGTCTTCAATGCCACCACCCGCACCTCTTGTTTCGGTTTCACCATAGCATCAAGCTGCTACCTTCCTCAAAGCAAACCAGCACCGATTCCAAGGCCCCAGCCCATCAAGGAAGCATACGCCTTTATTGTAGCTAGGATACAAGGTGAGACCTCCTTCGCATTAACTGGAATCTCACACTAGTTTCTTTCTTTTCTTTATGCAATTGAAACATGTCTATGTGCTTGGACTAAACAAGTGATGAGGTCCATCCACTTAATGGATTGGATCTCTCACTTTGAGAGTCAAAAGCAAGAAAAAGAGTGATTGATGCTCCCTTTTGAGTGTTTTTCTTTTATTTTTATTTAATTTTCATATTCTACGCAGTTCTTTTGATGTCATTTATAGATTGATTTCATTTTCGTTTTGTCCATGTTAAGTAGAATTGTTAAATCCATAGATTTCCATGTCTACGTTAAGTCCAGCTATAATTCTATGTAGATGTCTTTATTCAAAAATGCTGGAAATTTTACTGTATTTAAATTTGTCTATCTGTGATGTATTGCCAAAACTTTGATTCAATTTGGGTTTTGTAACCCATCGAAATTGCTCAAACCCTAAATCGGGTTTTCTGTTTCTCTGAAGTTCTAATTTCTACTTTAGCAGACAAAAACCTCCGACACCACCCTTGTGAGAGATTCAGATTGTTTTCCAAAAATCACAGTTGATTTATAATTGAATCTACTAATCATATGGAAATTTTGAGGTTTTTCTAGTTCGTTTTGACCTCTGTCAAAAATCGGATTTCTCAGCCTCTTGGGAAAATCTCAATTTTCTTCTGTCAGGGTATAGGTAGACCCTAATGCACCAAGTTTGTTCAATCCGTAGCCTGTCTGCAAAGCCTTTCAACACAAAAGTCGTTCCTAGCATGTTTTCCTGTCATTTCCCCAAATTTGGAGATTTTTTGAACTGTTTCATTATTTTTCCCAAAATTTTATTTCTTGTCTGACAGATTTCAATATCCCAAAATTTCAGAGATTCGGGTCTCTGATAACAGTGTGCTTCTTTCCAAACCATAACCCGAATCCCAATGATGCAAAAATATCAAATTTTCCCTATTTGTCAGGGACATTTTATCACAATTTAAGCCTTTTCCCCATCCGTTTACTATTTTTCCCACATTTTCTACCGAAACCTGTCTGTTTCCCCAAATCCTAGAGTCGTCAGATTCCGATCTGACTTGCCGGAGTGGTACAGCTCCGACCATAGGTCAAAACCAGAAAGTGTAAAATGAAAAAATCCTTGCCTTACTGTCCTATATTACCCCATAAAATTTGGAATTTTTTTTATTGAAGTTCAATATCTGAAATCCCCTTTAGAATCAACATTTTAGGCAAAAATCACAAAATTTAGGGTTTTTATTTTAATTTCCATATTTAAAAATACAAAAAATTATATTTTCGAGATCCATTCCGTTTTTAGAGTTATTTTAGGTTATTTCGATTAATTCCAAGTTCATTTGCTCCATGTGTTAGTTTATCTTTAAATTCAGAAGCGAAAATCAGGCGAAAATCAGGTTAAATTTGATATTTTATGATATTTTCGCCATTTTAGGGTTTTTATCATGTACATGAGCATGTAGAATCATATTAGGGTTAATTTCAATCTCATTTGCATTTCATATTTTTCAATTTTGCAAAATTTATTTCAGAAAACCCTGGTTTCAAGGCCATAGTCTTGTCATCAGGGGTATTTTTGTCATTTTGACCTAAATTTCGAAATTTCAATCTTTAATTTCAATAATTTTCATGCATATCATCATATTTCATCATATTGTATTTGATTTATTTCATTTTATTTTCAAATTTCCAAAATTTCTTTCAGAAAACCTTGCTTTCAAAATCATCAGGGGTATTTTGGTCATTTTGACCTAAAATTCGAATTTTCAAGTTTATCTTCAAAATTTATTCATTATTTATTATGTTTATATCAAAGGGGGTATGATTCTGGGTTTATATCTGAATAATATCCGATAATTTCTCATATTTTCGGATAAATTCAGAAAAACCTACATTTTTGTGCTAACACTGTTTTCTAGTTTTGCAGAAACATTCAAGAAGAAGACTTAGTTATTTTATTTCTTTATTTTATTCAATTCAATGTAAAAAGCAATGTAATATTTGTAATAAGAGTTACATTTCTGCTTAGAATAGGGCTGCATTGCATATAGTTTAATTTATGCAAATTTCGATATTTGATGTATGATTCATGCACATTTATTCCAAAATCACTATAGTTTACACAAATGACACGTGCACAAGCTCTTATGGAGTTTATAAACTCGGTGGGATTCGTATTTATGGCCATAGTCAAAATATAAAGAAAACCAAGATTTATGATCTTCGTATTAGCCACATTCAGCCTACACACTTAGGCTAACTTCAAAAATGCACTGCATTTTTCAAAACTTCAAAAGGATTTCTCAATTCCTCAATTGAAATTCTCTTTCAAATTCATATTCATTCATTCATATCATTCAAATTGCATTATTTTCAAATTCATTTTCCAATTTCAATTTCAGAAAATCAATTTTCTCAAGGATTTACTAAGTCTTTCTCAAGATCGGATTTTCTCAGAAGTCTGAGTTTTCAAATGACATTTCAAAGCATTTCCCAAGTTCAAATCAAGATTTTCCAATGTTTTAAAATTCTCAAATTTCAATATCTCAAGTTTTCAAAAATCAATTTTCCCAAGATTCAAATTTTCTTGAGAAATCACTTTCCAATGCAAATTTCTGATTTTCAATGAAATTCAATAATTTTCCCAGGAATTCCATTTTCAAGCATTTTCCAGTCATTTTCCAAATGCATTTCAATTTTCCAAACTTGCATTATTTTCAAATTTTCATAGCACAAGCCTGATTCTCTGTGCATTCTAGGAAAAATAGAGCATAATTTAGATATTTGAGTCAAGTTAAAGCACATAATTGTCCTTGGTTCAATTACCCTTGGTAAAGGCGCCAGGAACGGTTGAACCTCGTACAGACAGGCGGAACCCATTCCACAGAATTTTCCCACAAATTTTCAAAACGGAGGCGAGTGATTTTCAAAACCATTTTCAAAACTTTGGTCGAGTTTGACTAGCGAAATTCGTTTCTCTCTCGCAAGAGAGGGGAAAAATTATGCGATGATAACAGGTTTGGTGACCATGATGGGACATGTCTTTGTTTGATCAATTATGTGTTTTGACTTAGCTCAATTGTCAAAATCGTGCTCTACAAAATGTCAGTTTTTTTTTTTGATATCATGTGAACCTAAGAGCCTAGACTTGAACCCAGCTGACATGGACTGCATATAGACTAGTCATGGTTTGGTAGGACCATATTGAGGAGAATTATACATACTCACTTAGACTTAGGTTTAAAATACAACACTCCTTAATCTAGGAGTTGTATGAAAACAATGTTTGCTTCTTCAAAAAATTTCAAAATCTCTATCTCTTTAGGTTTTAGAGCCCTCTGTTTGTCTGCATGTGATCATATTTCAAAAATCACCCCACCTATGTCTACCCGGTCTTCACGTTGCTAGGCTCTTTTCCAGAACCATAGTTTGGGACAAAGCCTCACAACTGGGCCACTTATTTGGGCAAACGCCCCCCTGCCACGTACCAAGGGCCATAGTCCAACGTATATCGGCAGACGCTCAAGGATGTTGGGAAAACACAAGCCTAGACCCGGAGATAAATTTTTTGCCACGTACATCGAGCCTCGGCTCGAGTATATCGGCATAGCATGATTGGACACAGTTGATCTGAGCCTAGAGTCAGGATTAGGGTCCTAAAGCTCTTTCAAAATTAATGCATTTAGAGTCAGCTTCTTAGGGATTGCTGTATGTACATAATTGTTTGTGATTGAATGTATGATTTTTTCGTCTTATTTCCTCATACTTTTCCCAATTTTTCCAAAACATCGAACAATTTTTCCAAAATACCTCATTTTACATCTTTTGTGAAATATCTCCTTTTTTTATTAAAAACCCTGGACGATTTTTCCAAATTATCCACTTTTTCTTCAAAACTTTAGGCGATTTTCCATTCTTTCGTTCCTCTTGACTTCGAATTTCCAACTTTTTATCCTGCCTGCAATTTTCAAAATTCTTGTATTTTTCCAATGTCTAATTCCAATCTTCCTATCTTTCAGTCCAATGCCATCCAGTCAGCTCGATTCTGTTTTCCCTGAGGGTCACATCTCCTACGAGGTGCGACAAAGTCTTCCCAAGCATCGAACTCTCAACACCGGACCCTTCTTTCCCTGGTGGTACTATGTTTGGTTCAAAAACTTCTCTCGTATGTTTCCGGACCACTTGAGCAATTGCCGGTTGGAATTGGCATCTGCAGTGGGAAAGTTGACAGTCAACGATAATCTGATCCATGCACTGACAAAGCGGTGGAATCCGCGCACTTGCACATTCTGGTTCCCGTGGGGCGAGATGACACTACTGATGGACGAATTTTCAGAGATTATGGGACTGCCCGAGCCAGCCGGTTAGCCTGGAGATCCATTAGAGCAGCAGTTTCTGATCAATGTCAAGGGTCTGAACCCTAAAGATGTTGTGGCTCGCATGACAGGGCACAAGTCTTGGCCACTGATTAAAGAAAACAGGAATGAATACGTGAGCCTGATCGAGATCTACCGACAGTATGGAGAATTTGCAGAAGTCAACTCATTGTCCAAGACAGCTCGAGAGAGAATTCAACATGTGATGGTTCTGTGTAGTGTAGGACTTGCTTTCTTTCCAGACAGACAGAATTATGTGGATGTCAGAATAGTACAGCTTCTGAGGAGATGGGGAAGTCGACAAACCAGCCGTCTTTCGATAGCCATGGCTGCGCTTCCCTTTCTATACAGAGGACTGACCCATTTCACGCTTGGAGAGTCCATCTTAGTCGAGGTATGTACTTATGTACTTCAGTCTTGGTTTCTTCAGCATATGCCGACCAAGGCTAGTTTGTTTAGATATAACGGCAAGGAGCTCCTTCCAATTGCGCGGTACCGATTCCTAATCGATTATCTGTAGGAAGAAGAAGTGGTATGGGACTATTTTGATCGAGAATTATCACCTCCCAGATACACCTATGCATATGGCAAGAGATTCAAGCTGCTTGGTCCATTCTTTTGTGCCTACTATCATTCAAAACGGTGTGTTCGACAGTTTTCTCAGAGACAGAAGCACATAGAGATGCAACTGCTATCAAGAGTCATGCCAGAGTTCGACCTTACATCAGCACAGTGGTCCGGAACATACCATTCTGCCAGATATGGCTGAGACTCTTTTGTCACTCTTCTACTTTTTCCAGGTCCTCGTGTCTCTGCTAGTTACAAAGAGTGGTGGCAAATTGTTTGTCCGCCCCCTCTTTCCCAAGTTTATTATTGATACAATGATGTTTCTCTTTCAATAAATAAAAATCTTGCAAATTCTTTAATTCTTGGTTTGACGACCTCGCCTAGGTAACAAGGCATAATTTTCAGTTGTTTATTTTCTTTGCAAAGGAATGACAACGCAATTGTCGTAATCCCAGCAACGACTCAATCCCTAGTAATGGGATACTCTTTCAATTGTCTACCAAAATTCTCAGCAAATATTCTCTTCCGATCAAAATCTCTTTCAAAAGCCTAATCATCAATTTTGCTTTGCAGAGAGCATTCGTGACATTCAATGGTTCAGACAAGGTCAAGGAAGAAAACTGCACCAGTTGAGGGCATCGCATATTCAACAACTTCAGAAGAAGAAATGGATTCCCCGCATTGAGGCAAAAATCAAGGGCAGCAGGTTGAGGGTGACATTGATCCTCAAATGTATGCCATGTTCAAAAAAGTGAAAAGCAAAGTGCTGGCAGAGCAAGCTGAAGCCAGTACAGAGCATACCTAGGTCAAGCAGAAGGCTGAGGGTCACACAGTCAAGAAGCAGGTGAAGATATCTAAAAAGCGTGTCTAGCATGAAGATACATCTGATGAAGAGGAATCAGTGGGAGACACGAATGAAGAAATTGAGACTCGGCAGATACTCCGCAAGTCTACTCAGTGGTAGGGGTCAGCCCATAGATTCAAAGATCAGTCTATCAGTGATTCTGACCAACCACAATTCAGAGATATGGTCAGGATAGTTCGAGATCTGCAGGCCCGCGACAAGGGCAAAAGGATTTTCACAAGCGAAGAGTTCTATGATAGTCTGGAAGGAGATGACAGCCTAGAAGATCTCCCTCGCAAATTTGTCAAATTTGATGGGACTGGCAATCCCAAGGCTCACCTGGCTATGTTCTTTGCAGAATGCAATAGATTCAAGAGAGACAATCGCGCTTTGTTTAGATGCTTTCCTCGTAGTCTAGAGGGCACTGCCGCCAAATGGTATTTAGAGCACATCAATCCCATTGAGTTGAAAGAATTTGACAAGGTGGTTAATCTTTTCATTGAGCGATTCTTGTTCAATACCGAGGTGCTACCCACCCTCAATCATCTCTATAATCTGAAGCAGAAAGAGGATGAAAAGGTGAGAAATTTTATCCATAGATGGCGATCCACCTGCAATCAAATGAAGGATCCGATATCAGAAGGGCATGCATTGTCGGTCATCCTGAATAATTTCTCCCAACCTTTGAGAGGCCTGATCTCTACTTCCCCAGCACGATCTTTCATCGAATTGACAAAACGAGTTGAATGGCTCGAGATAGAAATAGAGAATGGAGTATATGAGAGTCTCACACTCTCAAAGAGCAATTTAGATACCAAAAAGAAGTCAAACTTCACGTTCTCTGGGAATGCCCCCGGCAACAGCAATGGCAAAAGCAAAAGAGATGGCAGAAAGAACCACACCGGCAGATCAGAGAGTCTAAATTTCAGCAAAGATAATCATACAGGACAAAAGGATAGAATCAACAAGCAGAATGACAGCCCTCCCTCGAGCATCCAACTAGAATTAAAACCCCAAGGGAGACCAAAGCATGACGGTTGGGGATACGACCGCAATTTTACTTTCTTAGAACAGTTGCTCGAGCAAGTTCTGGAATACATGATAGCCAAAGGGATGGTTAGACTCCCCAAGATAGCGGATCCTCCTTTGACCATGGGAAGGTTTAAAGATTAATTCTGCAAGTTTCATCGGACAATGGGTCACGATACCAAGCATTGTTTCGTCTTCAAGAATATCGTTCAAGACTGCATTGATAAGAATCTCCTCATTGAAGATGAAAAGGAGGACTAGTCATCCTGACTGAGCTTTTTCCTCAAATCATTCAAGAAGCTGACAATGCTAGCATTTTCCCATTTCTCATCTTGCTTTCATTATTTTGAAGGGATAATGCAATCCCATTTGTCTTTCCTTGATTTGTCATCTTTCCTTCAATGCATTAATAAAATTATCAATTTTCCTCATAAACTTAATGTCACCTCTTATTCTTCTTCTCCGCAAAAATGTTCTCGCATGAGAAATGACCCTCTTCAGAGTCTCTGAATCAATCAAAAGTCAATTGCTTTATTACCGTCGGAGAGCATTCTTCGAACATCAATTATCTTCCTTTTATCCAAAATTTCACTCTCCAGTTATACTAGGGCATTATTTTGAAAATTGTCTTCAAAATATCTTATATGCAGGCAGGATCAAATAAATCTCTCAGTTTGCATGCATGTGCATCCATTTACATCATTTTGCATTTGCATCAAATTCACTTCCCCTTCAGGTTAAGAGACAAACCTGAGTTGCCCATTCAGGATAAGGGAAAAATCCTGAGACCCCGACAGTTGTCTAAGTCATCGTGAGGATGAAGACTAAAAATCTCTAATCAGAATTAGTTGGGTAAATTTTCAAAAATCCAGTGTTCGTGCTGGTTAGATTTTCAAAAAAACCAGTGTTCGTGCTGGTAAAATTTTCTAAATCCAGTGTTCGTGCTGGTAAATTTTTTAAATCCAATGTTCGTGCTGGTAATTTTCAAAATTCAGTGTTTGTGCTGGTAAGATTTTTAAAATCCAGTGTTCGTGCTGGTAGAATTTTCTAAATCCAGTGTTCATGCTGGTAAATCTTCAAAATCCAGTGTTCGTGCTGGTAATTCTTCCAAAAACAGTATTCATACTGATCCATTTTCAAAATCCAGTACTTATACTGGTTCATTTCCAAAATCCGGTATTCACACTGGTACATCTTTCAAAATCCAATTGTTATTGGTCGGACTTTCAAAATCCAATTTTTATTGGTCAAACTTTCTAAAATCTGGTTTTGCTGGTTAATGTTTTCGAACCTAATCCATGTTGGTCTAATCTTCTTGCGGGATTCGAGTTCCGACTCAAATTTTCTTTCCTCCAGGATTCGAGTTTCAACTCAAATTTCTTTCCCTTCTGAATTGGTCTAGAAAATTAGAGTTCCGACTCGAATTTTCTTCCAAATCCAATTCAAATGTTTTAGAATTGGTCTAGAAGATTAGAGTTCCGACTCAAATTTTCTTCCAAATCCAATTCAAATGCCTGGAATCGGTCTAGAAAATTAGAGTTCCAACTCAAATTTTCTTCCAAATCCAATTCGCTTGGCTTTCCTTTAAAGGTTTGAACTCCTACTCAAACTTTTCTACAATTTAGTAATTGGTCTAGAAGATCCAAGTTTCGACTTGAATTTTCTTTCAAAACCCAATTCATTTAGTTTTTCCTTAAAGATTTGAATTTTGATTTGAATCTTCCCTCAAAACCCAGTTTAGCATCTGGTCCATTCAAAGCTCACAAGTTGAATCCTTTGTTCTTAAACTATGGTCCTTAGGTTAAATCCTTATGAAATTGATAGTTCGTAGGTCGAATTCCTTCGGAACCGATGTGGTCCTTAGGTTAAATCCCTATGGAAGTTCGTAGGTTGAACCCCTGCGAAACCAGTGTGATTTGTAGGTTGAATGTCAGTCAAACCAATACGGCTCATAGGTTGAACCCCTTTCGAATCAATCGCATTCTCAAAAATTTGATCTGTAGGTGGAATTCCTACTGATCCCAGGTTCTTAGGTCGAACCATTTTTGGATTGGTATTTTTCAAAAATTCGATTTGTAGGTTGAAGTCCTCCTGATCCAATATTCTTTACAGTCTTTAGGTTGAACCCCTTTTGGATTGGTATTTTTCTGAAATGTGATTTGTAGGTTGAAGTCCTCCTGATCCAAGTTCTTAGGCTAAATCCCTATTGAACCCACACCGTTCCCAATGAACCCATGTCGTTCTCAATTGAACCCATGTCATTCCCAGTAAACTAATTTCTAGTTTCGACCTTCGGGTCAATCAATTTCCAAATTCAAGCCTTCGGGTTACAATCTTACCAACATCAGTCATTTTCCTGCCTTCGGGTTATAACTTTATCAACATCTATCACTTTCTAAGCCTTCGGGTTACAACTTCATCAATGTCAATCAATTTCAAATCATCAAATTCAACCTCTCAATCAAAATCCTGCTTTCTAGCTGGTCGGTCAACAAATCCTGCTTTTGAGCTGGTCAGTCAATAAATCCTGCTTTCGAGCTGGTCGGTCAACAAATCCTGCTTTCTAGCTGGTTGGTCAACAAATCCTGCTTTCGAGCTGGTAATTCAACAAATCCTGCTTTCTAGCTGGTCGGTCAACAAATCCTGCTTTTGAGCTGGTCGGTCAACAAATCCTGCTTTCTAGCTGGTCGGTCAACAAATCCTGCTTTCTAGCTGGTCGGTCAACAAATCCTGCTTTCGAGTCGGTCGGTCAACAAATCTTGCTTTCGAGCTGGTAATTCAACAAATCCTGCTTTCTAGCTGGTCGGTCAACAAATCCTGCTTTCGAGCTGGTCGGTCAACAAATTCTGCTTTCAAGCTGGTCGGTCAACAAATCCTGCTTTCGAGCTAGTCGGTCAACAAATCATGTTTTCTAGCTGGTCGGTCAACAAATCCTACTTTCGAGCCGGTTGGTCAACAAATCCTGCTTTCGAGCTGGTCGGTCAACAAATCCTGCTTTCGAGCCGGTCGGTTAACAAATCTTGCTTTTGAGTTGGTAATTCAACAAATCCTGCTTTGGAGCTGGTCGGTCAACCCAAATCCTGCTTTCGAGCTGGTAAGTCAAAATAAAACCCAACCTTCGAGTTGATCTTTTATCGAGTCTTTTCAAGACTCAATTTGGTCATGGATGTGTCAATTAAACCTCAAACAATTTCTTTCACCAAGGATTTCAAGAACATTTTGCCAATTTGTCATTAAATATTTGTTGATTTCAAAATCCTTATTGCATAAAATTATTACCTCAGAATACCTTCAGTATTACTTCAAAAAGGACAAAGCTTTCGCGAAAAAGGATTCAAAATTCAAAATCTTTCTATTGGCCAACCAAAAGGATGAAGAATAAATCTTCGATATGGCCAGCAAAGAAAATTCAATGTTGTTGCAAAGCCATAAGTGATTGATATTGATCGCAGTCAATGGCACATTTTTAAAGATCATCCTTGGGAAATAAAGCAGTCAAAATATCCTAGGTGATACAGAAAAATTCATTCAATCTCCATATCTCCTCAATTACTTAAGCTGCAATTAAATATTTACAAAAGGGATCTCTCAATTGTCGTCAAGATGAAGACAAATTATGTGAGTTGACCCCCGGGGCCAAAGAAGATTTGGATCATCTTCGAGATGAAGGAGTTTGTGACGAATCCTTTCAGAGAAAGTTCAGAGCACCGTCAAGATGAAGGTGACTGCGATGAGCCTCCCGACAAACCCTAAAGGATATTTAATTTCTGCTATCATCAAGAGATTTTCAACCAAAGAGCCAATAATCATCAATATAATCCCTGAGAGAAAAGAAGGATCGGAGCATCTCTGAGATGAAGGAGTTTGTGACGTACCCTTCCAAAAAAAGAGAGAGAAAAGTCAGGACATCTCCAAAATGAAGGATGATGTAATCCCCAAAAACCCAAGAGAGCTCTAATTCTGCCAAAAAAAAAAGAGTAGGCAGAAAGATCGTCATGAGAAAAGAATCCCAGGATATCAGACTGCTGAATCTGCCAAGAATCCTCTTTAAATTTTGTGAAATTCTATTATCAATATTCTTTCACCAATTGCTTTCACAATATCAAGAATACTGTCTTTTGTGCTCATATCAAGAAAATTGATAGCTTCCTTGAAAGAAAGCCAATCACAAGCAATTTGAATTTGAATCTTGATTCTACGGAGTTAAGCCTACTCGGAGGTAATACTTCAGGTAGAAAAGAGGGAATATTTTCAAAACAATGTGCATCACTTTCAATTATTTTGAATCAACAACAATTTTCAACATTTTGACAATATTTTCTAGCCATTCCGATGTGAAGCGCGAGCTTGAGGTTCATCTTTGGCGCATCCTGACATCAGTTGTTATCCCTTTTAAGGACTTGATAACAGGAGTTTTCAAGATTCCTTCCCTTCTGTTGGTATAATCTGAGCGCATGGGCTCTCAGATTCGTACACTTCCCTGTGTCCCCACTGTCCCACCAAAGACAGTCCAATTTCCGCTTGAGGTTAAGCCACCAATCATTTTCTCGCAAAAGGTCATCAATTTCAAAAGTTATTCAGTCTCAGCAATGAGGCGCCCAAAATCAAACCCCTTTTCAAGCTTTAGGGACCCCAATTTCATCCTTTTGCAAAACCCCTATCGGATTCATTATGCGGAGATCCGAAGGTTCCATCATGGTTTCTTCCTTCGAGGATTCCATTCATTTTCCTCCCAATCAGGATAAGGGTACAAACCTAAGACTCCTTTGATGAGGTATTTCATTTTCCTTTCAATCAGGATAAGGGTACAAACCTGAGCCTCCTTTGATGAGGTATTTCATTTTCCGCCCAATCAGGATAAGGGTACAAACCTGAGCCTCCTTTGATGAGGTATTTCATTTTCCGCCCAATCAGGATAAGGGTACAAACCTGAGCCTCCTTTGATGAGGTATTTCATTTCCCGATCAGGCTAAGGGTTAAACCTGAGCCTCCTTTGATAAGATATTTCATTTTCCGATCAGGTTAAGGGTTAAACCTGAGCCTCATTTTGATGAGGTATTTCATTTCCCGGTCAGGTTAAGGGTTAAACCTGAGCTTCGTTTCTACATGATGTATTTCTTGTCCCATCCAGGTTAAGGGCAAAACCTGAATCTCACTTCATTTGAGGTAAAATTCTTCTTCTTTATTCTTCATTTCATATCTACCATTTTCATCAGTGCTAACCTCTTCACAACCAGTCAGATCCTTCTAACTGGGGCATTTTTATAGCCCAAATTTGGTGTATTTTTCTTTGCCACTAAGCTCGGCCTTAAACCGACTTAGTAGCAAAGACGAGCATCTGTAAACACCCCAAATTTTTCACATCCATTCTCAAATAACCCTCCTCGTGCAGTGTCAACCTTGTTAGGTCAGTGTAGGAGTCAACCCTCCAGTCAGTTTCAGAAAATCACCCTTTTACCAACTTTAATTAGGAAAATTACCATTTTACCCCTAGGTCATCCCAGACCTCAGTCAGTTAGAGTCAACAAAGCTCACTGGTCAGTTCAGAACATTTACAATATCAGTCATTCCAAGCTCATTTGAGCTCACAGTGAGAAGACCATTTTCATTTCTGACAATTCCTGCCAAAATGGGATCATTTCTTTAGAAATGAGCTCATTTCTTGTGCAAATCCAAGCCAATTGTCTCTGAGTCAGTCATTCATAGTCAGTCATACTCCCCAGAGTCTAACTTGAGCTCACTAGAAGTTCAAGTGCTCCCATTTCAGTTCAAAACCATTTCTAAGTGTCTAGGAGCCCATTTTAGTCCATTTCAGCTCTTTCAGCTGAAATTGAGCTGAGTTTAGTCAGTTGAGCTAGTGTTTATTCCAATGATCATTTCGTACCATTTCTCTAAAAATGGAAGCTTTTCTTGAAAATTCAGTCGAAAAGGTAAGTTGAGTTAGTATCATTGTCAGCTCATTAGAGTTCTAAAACTCTAAAACCCAGCTCAATCTAGCTCATCTCAGTTCAATCCAGCTCGAACCCTAATTTCCAGTGTCATTCTAACCCAGTAGAGTCCGAAAACCATTTCTTGAGCTATTTTGCAAATTTTATCAATTTTAATGCTTTTTGAATTGGTACAATTTTATCAATTTTATCAATCATTTCATATCATTTCATATCATTTCTCAGCATTTCATAACATTTCATCACATTTCATTTCATTTTCGAAGTCCAGAACTCCAGTTTTATAAATTTCAATCCAAATTGAGTTTTAAAAGTTTTCAGAAATCAATTTCAAACCCTGAATTTCCAAAATTGACATTTTTACCACTGGGAGTCTAAATTTGGAAATATTTTCTCGAGAAAAACAATCTGGATTTCTTTCAAAACTAAATTTTCAAATTCTACACTAGATTTGCTTCACAACGAGGTATTGAACTTCAGAATCCGAGCTCGTTTCAAAAACTGCCAAAAATAGCTTGTTTCGTCTGAAAAAAATTTTGGAAATATTTTTTTGAGAAAATCAATCTAGATTTCTTTCAAAATTAAATTTTCAAATTCTACACTGGATTTGCTTCGCAACGAGGTATTGAACTTCAAAATCCGAGCTCGTTTCAAAAACTGCCAAAAATAGCTTATTTCGTCTGGAATTTTTTCTAAAAAGACTATTTTACTCCTTTAATCATCAAAATGAATTTCAAAAGTGTAATTTGGACCCGCTCTGAGATGGCCCATCCATTTGAATTTTCTTGTTTTAATTTATAAGAAAAGAAAAAAAAATCTTTTTCTTTATTTTTCGTTTGTTTTATTTTATTTTATTTTATTTTATTTTATTTTTAATTATTTTATTCTTCCTAAGGTGGGACCCACAAGGCGGTCGACCACCCTAGCCCACCTTCCAGCCCACTTCCTTTCTTCTTTTTCCTCCATTTTATTTTATTTTATTTCTTTTCTTTCCTTCTTTCTTTCTTTTCTTTCTTTCTTCTTTCTTTTTCTTTCTTTCTTTACTCCTTTCTTTCCTCCCCCTCCACTCACGTATGGCATTCTCCAGCCTTCCTTCCTTTCCCTCTCCTTTCTTTTCTTTTCCTTCTTCCCCTCTTCTTTCCTTTTCCTTCCCTTCCTTCTTTCCCCTTTCTTCCTTACCTCCTTTCCCTTTCTTTCAAAGGCACAAGGCTGCAGCCATTTACGTATGGCTACCCATGACATAGTGGAGGAAACTTAGGTTTTAATTTTATCAAAACCTAAGTTAGCAAAAAAAAAATAAAAAGGAACACAACGGCTGCTATCTAACTCCCATCCCTTCACGCCTCTCTCTCTCTCTCCCTTTCTCCTCCCCTCCTTGCTGCAACTGTTTCTTTTCCCTGACAGCCATCACTCTCACTCCAGCCATAGCATCTCAGCCCCAACGAACAGCAACCCTCAGCCTTCCTGCCACTACAAAAAAATAGTTGATTAGCGACGGAATTTAGCGACGGAGTTATATCGTCGCTACTTAGCGACAGATTAACGAGAGAAATGAATCCATCGCTATATTTGTAGAATTTTACGAAACTAGCGACAGAAAACATTCCCTCGCAAAATCCGTCGCTAAGTAGCGACGGATTTTGCGAGAGAATGTTTTGTCGCAATAAATACGACAGTTAGCGACGGCTAAGATTCCGTCGCAACATAGCGACGGCCTAGGCGACGAAATATTTTCTGTCGCCTTTTTTGTTTTTTGAATTACGATGGCTTAGCGACGGAATTAATCCGTCGCTAAGCCGTCGCTATATGTCGCATTACCCCTAATCCCAGCCCTCTTTTTCCTTTCTCCTTTCGCTGCTCCCGCCCGCCACCCTCTCCCTCCTGCCGCCCTCTTCCTTCCGTCAACCTTCCGCTGCCGCCGTCGCTGCCCGGAGCAACCGCAGGTACGTAAATGGATTGGAGGTCGACCCCCTGCTTTTTCCGGCAGGGGGTCGACTCTGCCAGGCGGTCGACCCCCTGCGTTTTCCGGCAGGGGGTCGACTCTGCCAGGCGGTCGACCCCGGTAGGTGGTCGACCCTCTGCCGTGTCCGGCCGGGGGTCAACCCTGGTAGGGGGTCGACCCCCTGCCGTGTCCGGCCGGGGGGGGGGGGGGGGGGTCGACCCCCCGCCATGTCCGGCCGGGGGTCGACCCCCCGCCGTGTCCGGCAGGGGGTCAACCCCGGCAGGGGGTCAACCCCTTTTGATGTCCGGCAGGGGGTCAACCCCCTGCCTTGTCCGGCCGGGGTCGACCCCCTTGCCGTCTCCGGCCAGGGGTCAACCCCCTGCCTTGTCCGGCAGGGGGTCAACCCCTTTTGATGTCCGGCCGGGGGTCGACCCCCTGGTTTCTTGCTCTTTTTTTTCTTTTTTCAGAAATTAGGGTTTTTATTTTATTTTTATTGTTTAGTTTTCTTTGATTTTCATTGATTAGGATTTTTTATTTTGATTTTCATTTATTAAGCAATTGAATCAAATTTCTTAAATTAAGGCTATTTGTAGTTAATTTAATTAGGGTTTTTTATTTGATTTTGTTTTATTAGGGCTTTGAATCAAAATTTAAAAATTAGGGCATTTTATAGTTAATTTGATTAGGGTTTTCTTGGATTTGATTAGAGCTTTTATTTTTATTTTCTATGATTAGGGATTTGAATCATAATTTTTTTAATTAAGGATTTTTAGTTAATTTGGTTAGGACTTTAAATCAAAATTTTTTAATTAAGGCTTTTATAGTTAATTTGATTAGGTTTTTTTTATTTATTTAGAGTTTTTATTTTTATTTTCTATAATTAGGGATTTAAATCACATTTTTTTAATTAATACTTTTTAGTTAATTTGATTAAGGATTTTTTTGTATTTGATTTGGGCAGGTTTTTTCCTTGTTTGATTAAGGTTTAAATTGTGGCTTTTTTATTTAATTTTATGGTTTATTTTTCTTATAGTTTATGATGTTTTGGTTTATTTATAATTTATTTTCTTGTATTTTAAGGTTTTATGATTTAATATGGTCGAATAATTTCATGGTGACTTCATTTTAAAACATCATTTTTTTTTGCAGATTTCTCAACAGAACTTGCTTGTGCCCCGCCACCCGTGGTAAGTAAGTGACAAAAACAATGCAAATCGGGTAAATACCCGTGGTGAGTAAGTGATGCAAGCGCATCACATGTTATTTAATTTATTGAATATAACACTTTATTGTTCACACACTCACTTAGTTGTTGATATCTATGACTACTTTGTTGGAGTTCGGAGATCATGCTGAGCATGATTTTAATGTATGAATATGGAAGTGTTCTTATTTTTGGAGTACGGAGTCCATGCTATGCATGGTAGTAGTTAGTGGGATATTGAAGTGTGTTTGCTGCAGGTACATGTTTGATATTTGTTTGATATGAATTATTTCGATGTATTGCAATGTTTGATGTGATTGTATCCATGCTTACATGTAGTTACTTTCAATTTGATTATGTCTTCCATGTGAAATTGTATACTGAAAGCATGCTTCAAATGAATGTATCGTGTCATGAATAGTTTGCACATGAAAATATTAAGTTATCAATGCATGCATCATAATTCTTGTGATTGTATGACATCATATATTGCATGATAAATTTGATATTTTCTTCATCATAGTATTCTGATGGTTCTCTTTTAACTGGTTAGGATACTATTCGTAACATCATACGACAGAATGACTGCAAACCGTGAATGGATGTACCGTAGGATAGTAGACAATGAGTTATCGCATGAATATATGGATGGTGTCGACAGTTTTATTGAATTTGCAACGGCAAGTGTCAGTACGGTAGATCCCACAGGTCGGATTAGGTGTCCCTGCAAGATTTGTAAGAATAATCGATTTGTAGAACCTCATGGCGTTAGACATCACCTATACAGGAAGGGTTTTGTGAGTGATTATCAGAACTGGACGTTTCATGGAGAAGAATTTAGAAACGATTTTGATGCACGGGTGAATGTGGTGCACGATAATCCATATACGAATTTGATATTTGATGCTGCAGGAACAGAACTGGGTTCTGCTATGAGTTCTAGTGATGTAAGAACTGTCGTAGATGAAGAATCACCAAACGATGCAGCTAGTAGATTTTATGATTTACTTAGAGATGCTGATGAGCCACTTTGGAACGGTTGTGAGAGTCACACTATCTTGTCTGCAGTTCTTCAACTAATGAATTTGAAGTCCGAGTATAATTTGAGTCAATCATGTTTTGACCGTTTGTGCATGATTGTGAAGAGTATGTTGCCTAAAGATGAGAAATTGCCACAAAATTTCTATCGTGCGAAAGTTATGGTCAACGCTCTAGGTATGGGTTACAAAAAGATTGATGCTTGTCCAAATCACTGCATGTTGTATTTCAAGGAGCAGGAAAACGATATATCATGCCCGTCATGTGGGCATCCTCGGTTCAAGCCAAAGACAAGAGGCAATGGTAGCACGAGATCAAAGGAAGTTTCATACAAGTCGCTCCGCTACTTTCCTATCACTCCTAGATTGCAGCGATTGTATATGTCTTCAAAGACAGCTAAACACATGAGATGGCATGCAAATAAAGTTCGACACGATGAAAACAAGATCACGCATCCTGTTGACGCTGAAGCTTGGAAGCACTTTGATCGTACTCATCAGAACTTCGCAATGGAAGTGCGAAATGTTAGACTCGGTCTATGTACAGATGGATTTAATCCATTTGGGGGTAGATCAACTCCATACTCATGCTGGCCAGTATTTGTAACTCCATACAACCTTCCACCAAGCTTGTGTATGAAACGTCCAAATCTTTTCTTGTCTCTGTTGATCCCTGGTCCGACCTCACCTGGCCAAAATCTTGATGTATATCTAAGGCCATTGATTGATGAATTAAAAGTACTGTGGGATGACGGTGTTACCACGTATGATGCCCACAAAAAACAAAATTTCAACATGAAGGCCGCTGTTCTATGGACAATCAGTGACTTCCCTGCATATGGTATGTTATCTGGTTGGAGCACACATGGGAGGTTGGCTTGTCCGTACTGCATGGAGGATTCCAAAGCTTTTAGATTGAGGCATGGAAGGAAGCCTTGCTGGTTTGATTGCCATCGTCGATTTCTACCCAGCGATCATCCGTTCCGACGTCAAAAGAATGCATTTACAGCAGGCACAACTGAAATGGAAGGTCCATCCTCAAGATTGTCTGGCATAGAGATTTTAAGAAGATTGCGATACTTTCCAGATGTATTAACAGATGCCCGCAGTCCTACACCCTTCCGTGGATTTGGGAAGGAACACAATTGGACGAAAAAATCTATTTTTTGGGAACTACCGTATTGGCCGTTCCTATTGATACGACATAATTTGGATGTGATGCATGTAGAGAAAAATGTGTTTGATAATGTGTTCAATACAGTAATGAATATTAAAGGAAAAACGAAGGATAATCCGAAGGCCCGTATGGATTTAAAATTAATATGTAAAAGACCAGAATTGGAACTCAAAGAGTATAATGGCAAAGTACTGAAACCAAAGGCGAAGTACGTGCTCGGACCTGATCAAATAAAACATGTATGTCAATGGTTGAGACAACTGAGATTTCCAGATGGATATGTCTCTAACATTGCTCGGGCTGTGAAGATTGACGATGGACAGTTATATGGGTTGAAGAGCCATGATTGTCATATCTTTATGCAACGATTGATACCCCTAGCATTCCATGATATGTTAGACAAACCTATATGGGGGGTATTGTCTGAGTTGAGCGGATTTTTCAGAACATTGTGCGCATCGGAGGTCATTGTATCAGATGTAAAGAATCTCGAGGACTCTGTCATCACCACTGTTTGTCTGTTAGAAAAGAT
The DNA here is from genome assembly GCF_984573655.1 of Nuphar pumila. NCBI lineage: Eukaryota > Viridiplantae > Streptophyta > Magnoliopsida > Nymphaeales > Nymphaeaceae > Nuphar > Nuphar pumila. Next base: position 51,228,320 of record NC_143256.1, read on the forward strand.
ATTTACGCCAGCATTTTTCGATGTTATGGAACATTTGATCATACATCTGCCATATGAACTAAGGGTTGGTGGCCCTGTGCAATATCGATGGATGTACCCATTTGAAAGGTATATGTTTTTTTATATTTGTCTCTTTAATGACAGATATTTAAAATTTGAAATGTATATTCTTGTCAGATGCATGTTCGACCTAAAAAAAAAGGTTCGTAATAAAGCAAGAGTAGAAGGCTCTATTTGTGAGGCGTACACTTTAGAAGAGATTTCAAATTTCTCATCTATGTACTTCGAACCTCATATTTCAACACGTTACACATGCCCGCCCCGTAACGATGATGGAGAACAAGTAACTGTAGCTGACAAGCTGTTGATATTTCAACGACTTGGGCATGCATTTGGTAGTTGCCGATCAAGGCTATTGACAGATCGAGAGCAAGATGCAGCACACATCTATATTCTTTTTAATTGTTCAGCGATCGACCCATACATCGAGTAAGTATATGTATATGCAACTCAATTATAAATCCTTTTATGTTCTATATGTGGATACATGGCTCGGTAATATAAGTATTTGTGGTTTGCAGACGATTTGATCTGGAGTTGCAAAGCAAAGTTTCACATCTCACTAATGCAGAAGTACAAAAAGAACGTGAAACTAAGTTTGTGGAGTGGTTGAAACAGTTGGTAAAGAAGCTAACATAAATTTTGTACTTATAAACAACACTAAGTTACTTAATTGATCGTGATCACAATAATTGTTTATGTCTGTGCGTAGGTTCGCCATGGTGATGTTAAAGATCAAGGAATATGTGATTTAGAAAATGGTCCGACCAAAGTTGTGCAATGCTACAACGGGTATATCGTAAATGGTTATCGATTCCATACAAAAGACTACGGTATAAACAAATCAACGATAAATAGTGGCGTGTGTGTCAAGGGTAGCAGCTACGGTGAAAATGAACATGATTACTACGGTGTTATAGAGGAAATAATGGAGTTGACTTACTTAGGCATGAATAACAGGGTTACGGTATTCAAGTGTCATTGGTTTGATCCAACTGCAACAAGACTCGACAAAGCTTCAGGCATTGTGGAGGTGAATCATAAATCCAGGTTTGGAACATATGAACCATTCATATTAGCCTCGCAAGCTCAACAAGTTTATTATACTTCATATCCGAGTATAAAAAAGTCAGATAGAAATGAATGGTGGGCAGTTTGCAAGGTGAAATCCAAACTATACCCCGAGTATGATCAGTTACAAGAAGATGAGTTAGCTGAAGACAGTGATTACTATCAATCAGATGATGTCTGTGACTTCGCTTATGGTCACGATGTTGCGCATGATATGCATGTCATATCTCCATTGGCTGATGAAACATTCATAGAGGAATGTGATCCAAATGATGTACCAAGTGGATGGGCAAACAATGAAGAAGAAGAAGAAGAAGAAGAAGAAGAAGAAGAAGAAGAAGAAGAAGAAGAAGAAGAAGAAAGTCAAACTAGTGACGAGGAAGAATTCTCAAGCTAGTGAAAAAAATCTTATACTACAAACCTCTATTTAAATGCATTGTAATACTTGATGTGAGTTGTATTGCAATACTTGGTGTGAATGATTAAAAATTTTATTTCAATGTATTGTAATACTTGATACGAATGATTCGAATGCATTGTAATTTATCTGAATGTATTATAATTTATGCAATTAACGAATGATTTGAATTAGTGCAATACTTGATGTCAATGATTTGAATTATTTGAATGCATTGCAATGCTTGATGTGAATGACTTGAATGCATTGTAATACTTGATGTGAATTATTTGAATGTATTGTATGACATATGTTATTTGTTAGAATATGGTTCGTGGAGGTTATAGTGGTCGCTCATCCAGTAGTAGCCAGGCTCAACCTTCATCTTCACGGGCTCCTGTGATAGGTATATCATATAACTAATTAGATGCTTGATTAGTTCAAATGCACATTCTGAGAACTTGGTGTGTATTTTTTTACAGATGATGTTGCGCCTGTATACGACCCACCTACACCAGTTGATCGCACAAGTCAACAGCCAACACAGGAAACAGGGTCTTCACAGGCTGGCACAAGAAGACTCATTCGAATAGTGTATATCGATAATCGACCGTAAGTATTTTGTTTTCAATTATTGCATATCTTTTAAATATTTTATATTGATATTTACTGTGTAACAATTCATGTGCAGCACGAGGTTTGAGCCACAAGAAGTAGTACGGGAGATTAGGAATTCACTTCTTCAACATCTACCAGGACCAGTTGCTCAATGGAAAGAGTACCCAAAGGAGGTATTAGACAGATTGTGGTCCTCATTCATGGTATACAGTTGTTCCTCATAGTTAATGTGTTTCATATTTAATTTATTTAAGCAATGTCTACTAACTTTCTGAAAATATTTGTAGGCTTCGAATCGCTTTGCAACTACGGTGGAAGAAAATGATGCAAGGAAGGTGTGGCAGAAGGTGGCTGCCAATCGATTTGCAGACATGCTGCACACTATGAAGACTGCAGCAAAAAAAGCATCTGGCGTAGTAGATGATCCATTACTGTGGAAGGGCCATGGTCCTATTACTATCAGGAGAGATTACTGGGATGAAATGTGCGATATGTGGGCGGGAGATGCATTTAAAAATCGCTCTGCGAAGGCTTCACAAAATCGATCGAAGATGCCCGAAGCCCATCTACACACAGGTGGATCTAAGACATTTGGGAGCCACCTAAAGAAAATGGTAACTCATCAATATATAATATTAATTTTATAAGTATAGTTGCAAATTTGTGTACTAAATCTTTTGTCATTTAACTTCGCAGGAAGCAGAAAAAGGAGGCAGTGTACCATATAAGGATGTGTTTGTAGAAACACATAAACGGAAGACCACGGGAGTCTTCGTATCAGAGAAGGCGAGAACGACAACGGTATGTATTAATTCTATTAATAATCATTGCAATATATATGCAAGTCATCATAATGTTATCATTAATTATTAATGAATACTTTAAACATTATTTTGTAGGAGGCATATGAGCAACAAATGGTAGAGCGATATGGTGAAGACGCTACTCAGCATCCATCATTTGATCCTACAGCATGGGTGACTGCAGCAGGTGAACCCAAAAAAGGTCGCGTGTTCGGGTTTGGGAGTAATATGAACACTTCACCAGTTATTGGTTCTTCCAGTTACGGCTCACCAACTTCTTGCGCCGACATAAGCTCCAAGCAGCCGACTATTCTTTCCGGTGATGATGTACGCGAGATCATTAATGAATCACTGAATAACTACTTCCAATACACCGTCGCCCCCTTTCTCCGAAATGAGATCAAGGCCGCTGTTCAGGATAGGGGATCTTCGATTCCAGGTCCCTCTCAAGTATAATCATATATATAGTTTTTTTGACTATCTTAAAGCACATCTGAGCATGGTAGAATCACATATAGAGTTTTTCTAGATGCCTTAGAACACATATGAACATGCTATAATCACATATTCAATTTTTTTACTGCCTTAGCACACATATGAGCATGATAGAATCACATATATATATATTTAACTTTTTGTCTGTCTTAGAGCACATATGAGCATGATAGAATCACATATAAAGTTTTTTTGATTGCATTAGAACACATAAGCATGCTATAATCACATATTCAGTTTTTTTACTGCCTAAGAACACATATGAGCATATTATAATCACATATTCTGTTTTTTGACTGCCTTAGCACACATATGAACATGCTATAATAACATATAGAGTTTTTTAACTGCCTTAGAACACATATGAACATGTTATATATCATTTATGATAGAATCACATATAAAATTTTTGGCTTTGCCTGCCTTAGAGCACATATGAGCATGCTATATTCACATATTCAATTTTTTTACTGCCTTAGCACACATACGAGCATGATCGAATCACATATATAGTTTTTTGCTTGCCTTAAAGCACATCTGAGCATGGTAGAATCACATATAGAGTTTTTTTATATGCCTTAGAACACATATGAACATGCTATAATCACATATTCAATTTTTTGACTGCCTTAGCACACATATGAGCATGATAGAATCACATATAGAGTTTTTTTATTGCCTTAGATCACACATGAGCACATGATAGAATCACATATAGTGTGTAATTTATTTCATTATATTTTGTTTATCAATACTGACTGTTCTTTTCTTGTGTAGGCTGCTAGCGATAATCAGGGTAGTGGAGCTGAAGGGACAGATAAAGACAATGAACAAGAAGACGCACAAAATCTTGGCGATGATTAGAGGACTGTGTTGAAGAAATTCTATTTTTTTTATTTTTCCTAATTGTAATTGTTGAATTGTAAATAATTAAACTTCTTAGTTTTAAGGTGGAACGATTAATTATTATAGATACTTGTTATATGAATTTTTTTGTGTGGTTTGTTTTTTATTTACAGGAAATATAAATTGTACAGGAAATATAAATTGTACAGTTCTCCGTAATTAATTTTTAAATAAATTTTTTTTGATTTTTTTTCGTTTTTGCGACGGATTAGCGACGGATGATTCCGTCGCTATTCATATTAATCTAGCGACGGCTTAGCGACGGAATTAAATCCGTCGCCACGCCGTGGTCGCCGTTTAGTACCGGCGGATTGGCGACGGAATATAGCGCTCGTTATTCCGTCGCAATTAGCGACGGACTTGGCGACGGAATAATTCCGTCGCCAGTTAGCGTCGAAATATTCGCGACGTAAGCATACTGTCGCCGCGTTGTCGCTAATCCGTCGCTAACATGGTTAGCGACGGATTAGCGACGGATTAGCGACGAAAGGTGGTCGTCGCTAATCTACTGCTCTGTTGTAGTGTGCTGCTACACCAAGGTAGCAGCAAGTCAAGCTACATCAAGGTTGCAGCAAAACCCTTCATTGCAACCCTCCTTGCACAGCTCCAGCCACGTCATCCTCCAGCTCCAGCCGGCATCCTCTTCGCAGCTGCAGCAACAAGTGTAGATGTCATCCATTGTAACCACCAGCTTCAACCACGGCTCCAACAAGCAACCATCTCCAAGGTGCAAATAGTCTTCAATGCCACCACCCACACCTCTTGTTTCGGTTTCACCATAGAAGCAAGCTGCTACCTTCCTCAAAGATAACCAGCCCCGATTCCAAGGCCCTAGCCCATCAAGGAAGTATCTGCCTTTATTGTAGCGAGGATACAAGGTGAGACCTTCTTCGCATTAACTGGAATCCTACACTAGTTTCTTTCTTTTCTTTATGCAATTGAAACATATGTCTATGTGTTTGGACTAAACAAGTGATGAGGTCCATCCACTTAATGGATTGGATCTCTCACTTTGAGAGTCAAAAGCAAGAAAAAGAGTGATTCATGCTCCCTTTTGAGTGTTTTTCTTTTATTTTTATTTAATTTTCATATTCCACGCAGTTCTTTTGATGTCATTTATAGATTGATTTCATTTTCGTTTTGTCCATGTTAAGTAGAGTTGTTAAATCCATAGGTTTCCATGTCTATGTTAAGTCCAGCTATAATTCCATGTAGATGTCTTTATTCAAAAATGCTAGAAATTTTACTGTATTTAAATTTGTCTATCTATGATGTATTGCCAAAACTTTTATTCAATTTGGGTTTCGTAACCCATCAAAATCGCACAAACCCTAAATCAGGTTTTCTGTCTCTCTGAAGTTCTAATTTCTGCTTTAGCAGACAAAAACCTCCGGCACCACCCTCGTGGGAGATTCGGATTATTTTCCAAAAATCACAGTTGATTGATAATTGAATATACTAATGATCTGTAAATTTTGAGGTTTTTCAAGTTCGTTTTGATCTCTTTCTAAAATCGGATTTCCTAGCCCCTTGGGAAAATCTTGATTTTCTTCTGTCAGGGTATAGGCAGACCCTAATGCACCGAGTCCGTTCAATCCGTAGCCTGTATGCAAAACCTTTCAACACAAAAGTTGTTTCTAACATGTTTTCCTGTCATTTTCCAAAATTTAGAGATTTTTGGAACTGTTTCATTATTTTTCCCAAATTTTTATTTTCTGTCTGACAGATTTCAATATCTCAAATTTCAAAGATTCGGGACTCTGATAACATTATGCCTTTTTCCAAACCGTAACCCAAATCCCAATGATGCAAAAATATCAAATTTTCCCCTATTTGTTAGGAAAAGTTTCACACAATTTAAGTCTTTTCCCCATCCGTTTACTATTTTTCTCAGATTTGCTACCGAAACCTGTCTATTTCCCCAAATCCTAGAGTCGCCGGATTCCGATCTGACTTGTCGGAGTGATACAGCTCAGACCATAGGTCAAAACTAGAAAGTGTAAAAGGAACAAATCCTTGCCTTACTGTCCTATATCACCCCATAAAATTTGGGAAATTTGTATGGAAGTTTGATATCCGAAATCCCCTTTAGAATCAACATTTTAGGCAAAAATCACAAAATTTAGGGTTTTTATTTGAATTTCCATATTTAAAAATATAAAAAATTAGATTTTCGAGCTCCATTCTATTTTTAGGGTTATTTTAGGTGTCCATGCCAAATTTGGCTTAATTCCAAGTTCATTTGCTCCATGTGTTAGTTTATCTTTAAATTCAGAAGCGAAAATCAAGTTAGATTTGATATTTTATGATATTTTCGCCATTTTAAGGTTTTTATCATGTACATGAGCATGTAGAATCATATTAGAGTTAATTTCAATCTCATTTGCATTTCATATTTTTCAATTTTGCAAAATTTATTTCAGAAAACCCTGGTTTCAAGGCCATAGTCTTGTCATCAAGGGTATTTTGGTCAATTTGACCTAAATTTCGAAATTTCAATCTTTAATTTCATAATTTTTCATGCATATCATCATATTTCATCATATTGTATTTGATTTATTTCATTTTATTTTCAATATTCCAAAATTTACAATTTTTTTTTATAAAACCCTGCTTTTAAGGTCATTAGGGGTATTTTGGTCATTTTGACCCTAATTTCGAATTTTCAAGTTTATCTTCGAAATTTATTCATTATTTATTATGTTTATATCAAAGAGGGTATGATTCTGGGTCTATATCTGAATAATATATGATAATTTCTTATATTTTCAGATAAATTCAGAAAAACCTACATTTTTGTGCTAACACTGTTTTCTAGTTTTGCAGGAACATTCAAGAAGAAGACTTAGTTATTTTATTTCTTTATTTTATTCAATTCAATGTAAAAAGCAATGTAATATTTGGAATAAGAGTTACATTTCTGCTTAGAATACGGTTGCATTGCATATAGTTTAATTTCTGCAAATTTCGATATTTGATGTATAATTCATGCACATTTATTCCAAAATCACTATGGTTTACACGAATGGCATGTACACAAGCTCTTAGGGAGTTTATAAACTCGGTGGGATTCATATTTATGGCCATAGTCAGAATACGAAGAAAACCAAGATTTATGATCTTCGTATTAGCCACATTCAGCCTACACACTTAGGCTAACTTCAAAAATGTACTGCATTTTTCAAAACTTCAAAAGGATTTCCCAATTCCTTAATTGAAATTCTCTTTCAAATTCATATTCATTCATTCATATCATTTAAATTGCATTATTTTCAAATTCATTTTCCAATTTCAATTTCAGAAAATCAATTTTCTCAAGGATTTACTAAGTCTTTCTCAGGATCGGATTTTCTCAGAATTCTGAGTTTTCAAATGACATTTCAAAGCATTTCTCAAGTTCAAATCAAGATTTTCCAATGTTTTAAAATTCTCAAATTTCAATATCTCAAGTTTTCAAAAATCGATTTTCCCAAGATTCAAATTTTCCTGAGAAATCACTTTCCAATGTAGGCTTGTCATTGGCACTCAGTCAAGTTAGCCACTTTATTTTGCATGTTTGTCTTTGTCATATTTTGGGATGCTTGTGTTTTAAACTTTTGGAGACATTTTGTAGGCAATGGGAGTATTGTTAGTTGCTTGAAGGTGAGTAAAATAACTCTTTCCAGTGTGAATTAAATTCTGGAAGTCTTACAGTTTCCTTGCTTTGCTTTTCAGGCTCTTCTGTTCTGTCCCCAAACAAAGCTTTTGGCCATATCCCAGACAACATATTTTCCTTTTCTTCCATTTCAGATCAAGCATATCTTGGTTCTACACTTTGCTGTACATCATATCAGCCACTATAGCAGCAGGTCCTATAGTTGTGAGATGGAGGTGGCAGCAAGTGAAAAAATCAAGCATATCCTAGTTCTACACTTTGTTGTGCATCATATCAGCCACTATAGCAGCAGGTGCTATAGTCGTGAGATGGAGGTGGCAGCATGTACAAAAGTTGAGGTAAGCATGTACATTTTTTTTCCTTGCCATTTACCAACAGTATTTGTGGTCCCAAGATGATCTTTTTGATATGTTATGCAATTTCTGGAAATGGGGTATTTATATTGAAGTGTATGTGATTAAAGGGCCATGATTCAATAATTTGGTCTGTGTGGTAATTCAATAGATTGTGCTCATGTTAGCCGTATGTTTATGTATATAGTATGCATACGAACCCCAACTGACTTCGGGTTTGGATCCTTGTACATTGGTTTTGCAGGAGACAAGTTTTGATCACATTATTAGGAAAGGTAAATGGGGTTTTTCAGTACGTTAGAAATCATTGAGGTTGAAGACATTGTGTTAAGATATTTTCATCATAATAGCCCTGCATGTTCGCGATTCTCACCATATACCTGCTTCTACCCTGCTATACATCACTGTATACTATCTTCAGCCCCACTAAACTCATCGCCTTCCTGCACTGTTATGTCCCTTTTATACATTTCATGCACAACCACCACCCATATCATATATATATCCCCAAATAGATTAGGATATCTTTTACGGATTTCAATGTCCATTTTAGTTACCTTAAGGCATTACACAGTTTCTCATACGTAAATTAACTTGAGCATATCATTCTAACATAGATTCCATCATTTACCTTGCATTTTCAGTAATGTAAGATATATACCTAATAGCTTCAGGAGTAATCTCTTAGGTCCAACATGCTGTGATGTAAATTGTTCTTTATGTGCTTTTTTGGACTAATTAAGTGCTTTGCAGGAAATATATAGAAATTGCTTTTTTCTTGTAATCTTAAATTAATCTTAAGTTTGTAATAGCTAAACATCAATGAGAATTCTATATTTTGGTATTAGATTAGAATGTATGAGCATGTGTATACCTTAGAATTACTTATTTTCATATCATTTTTATTTGATTTCGCAAAAATCTCACAAGTAGGAACACGAATGGCACGTGCACCCTTTTTATAAGAGGTGATTAAATCCTAAGTTGATGATTTGCATCAATGGCCATAGTCAGGATGTGAACAAAACTTAGGATTTTCATCTTTTATGAAATAACACTGGATCCACATTAGATCCTTTTCAAAATTCATCATATTTTCTTTAAATATTTTTCTCTTTTATTAGAGTTTAGTTTAAAATTAATTCAATATATATATCAATGGCCATAGTCAGGGTATATTGAGAATTAATTTCATTTTAAACTCTATAAAAGCACCAAAATATGTTTTATTCTTCACCTGAATTTAAATCTGATTATTATATGATACATTCAATGACCATAGTCAAGAGTGTATTATATCCTTAATCTTATTTTAATTCACTTAAAGAATGAAATAAGATTTTCAAAATCAAATTTTAAAATTCTTTAAATTCATTCATCATTTAGGATAGAATTGCATCATATTTCCAAAAATCCAAGTGATCTCAAACATCTTTCCTCCACCTCTATTTCAAATTCATTCTTTTATCCTATTTCAAAGATTTAAATCTCGATTTCAGAGTCCAATTTGACTTTGAGACTTCAAATTCCATTTTATATTCAAAATTCAATTTCCAAATTCGATTTCAAAGTTCAATTTAACTTTGAGATCTCTGATTCATCTGCTAATTCTAAATTCAAACTTCAAATTCAAAGTCCAAATTGACTTTGAAATTCATTTGTATATTCAAAATTCAAATTTCTAAATTTCAAATCAAATTTCCAAGTTCAATTCAACTTTGGAAATTTTAATTCATTTTCAGGATTCAAAATTCGAATTCAAATTAACATCCCAAATTTCAAAGCTCAAAATTAAAACTTTGAAATTCTTGATTCATCTTCTGAATTTAAACTTCAAAATCCTAATTCCTGATCTAGAGCCCAATTCCACTTTGGATCTCAGACTTCAGGTCCAAAATTCATTTTAGGATCCAGAATCCAACTCCATCTTGGATCTCAGACTTCAGATCCAAAATCCATTTTAGTATCCAGAATTCAATTTCACTTCGGATCTCAGACTCCATATCCAATTCCATTTTAGGATCCAGAATTCAATTCCATCTTAGATCTCAGACTTCAAATCCAAATTCCATTCTAGGTTTTAGATTCCAGATCCAATCTATCTTGGATCTTAGACTTCAGATCCAAGTTTCATTCCCAATTCTAGATTTTAAATCCAAATCTACCTTGATTTTTAGATTTCAAATCTAATTTCATTTTCAGATCACATCTGGACTTCTTTAATCCATTTCTATTTTAAATACCATTTGGATCTCTCAAAATCCATCCTGATTTCAAACTTCAAAATCTGAAATTCAATTCCATTTCAAGTATTAATTCCCTCTCCTAAATCCAAGTTTTAAATTCGAATTCAAAGTCTATTTCTGACTTTAAAACTTCATTTCCTTTTCTCTCGTCTTTAAATCATTCTTTCCAAATTTAAAGATTTATTTTCCCAGACTTTGATCATTTCAAAGACTTAGAACATCAAACATCTATCCAAGATCTATCTCAAAATTGTAAGTTACAAATCATTTCTTCACTTCATTATCAAGTTCATCTTAGAAATACTTGGAAAATTTTCAAATAATGTTTCTCAAAAGAGCATACATTTTGCATTTACACAAGCATGATTCTTTGTGCATCTAGACTTAGGATAAATTCTTAGATAATATTTAGGCAAAGCAAAAAGGCATAAATTCGATCCTTGGTTCGATTACCCCTGGTAAAGGCGCCAGTAACGGTCGAACCTCGTACCGACGAGCGAGCCCCGTCTCCCAATTTTCCCACAATTTTTTTTTTCAAAATGGAGGCGAGTAATTTTCTAAGTATTTTCAAATCAAGGTCAAGTGAGACCCCGCAAAAGAGTTCCTCTTCTCTCTTTTTTTCTTTTCTCTTCTCTCTTTCTTTCTTTTCATTTCTCCCCTCAAAAAGGAGAAATAGAGGTCAGAAAGGAAAAAGAGAAGGAAGAGAGAGAATATTATGAGAGGAAAAATTTTGTGATGATCACATACAGGTGTTTGTGTTTATCCATTTGGATACTTTGGTGGACATTTGCTCTCGTTTGGTGGTTCTACTCTCTTTACAAAAACAAGCCTATACAGTCACATTACTCTTCATGAATAGAAAACAAATTGGTAATGACAGCAGTTCAAGTTTCTTATCATTAGAGTTCTTAAGAGAATATGCCTCAGGAGAAAAGATCAACTAAAAAGCTTAAAACCAACTCAAATAGAGGTAATGAGTCTTCTCAGTCTGATGCAAAAAACAGAATATATAGCAATCAATATTAAAAACAAAAAAATGCAGATACTTAACATAAGTTTCAGATACATGCATGGCTTCATTCTTGTTTTTCCTTTTTAACGGTCAATCTGGGAGACAGCCCAATGTTAGATTCAAACCCAAAAGATTCCAGCTATGACGGAGCAACTTTAATATCCAAACATCATGTATTGACCAAAGCAGGTGAACCATATAAACCAAATGCAGCTGGTACATCCATGCTACTAAAATTCTCAAAAAATATGGTTCAAAAAAATTAAGTCCCCACAACATGCAGATGTAATAAAAAAAAACAAATTTGTTAGCAAAACATAAAAAATTTATATCCTTATGCACATATCAGCCAAACCCATGACTTCAATCATTTGCCTTTTCTTTATACTGGTTAATCTGGGGATAGACCCATCTCGGATTCAAACCTAAACATCCATCGTTGGCTAAAAGTGATCAACCATAAAATCCAACAATTTCATTTGATCTTAGCTCATAATATAAAGGGATGAAAATCATGTTGTTGAAAAGCAACAAGATAGATAAAAAAAAACAAACAAACTTACAACTAACACAAAAGGCTCGTGTTTGTTGCAAGGCATGGCCTCTAGAGCTTAACATAAGTTGCATAAATGAAAAAAAATACAGATAATGGGAACAACCAACACAAGAAGTCCATGCATGTTTAAAACAATAACTGCATCAGGGTAGGTACAGGGTGGTGAAAGAAAATTTTAAATAAATAAATAATGCAGACAACACTCACCTGCATTAGTGTTTTGAGATATTCTGAGTTGAACTTTCTCCATCAGTTTGATGAATATAATGTAAAGATGCCAATAAACCATGCAATATTCACTAGAAGAATAGAGTTCCAGCTCAAATCCAAGCATAAGGAAACGGGTAGCAATCTAGTAAATATGTTCTTTAGTCCAATTAGCAAGACTTGATGCTAGGTCCATGCATGAATTCTCATCAATTGGCGCATTCAAAGTATCTCCAGATTCTCTTGAAGCACTCCTCTCCAGCTGTCCCAAAAAGATACTCCAATCTTGCAAGATCTTTCCAAGCTTACGCCTTTGCCATGCAACATTTATGCAAAGAATCTTGAGCAAGCTGACTAGCAGCTGTCCCAAACGTTGTACAAATTCATGCATTTGCAACTCTGTACTCCTCGTTATGTGAGGCAATGTTGTAGCCCAAGAGATCACTTCATGGAAAGGATCTCGCCCATATAGCTTCCCATCATGAACCAGCAGAAGCTGCAGATGAGCGCTTGCAACCAAATCAGGTTGAGACTTTTGGAATTGGACCACAAATCAAAGAACTTCTTCACTATGTGGATCAAAAGAGAAAGAACATATTACATCTAGATCTTCTAGTAGCCTTTCAAAGTACTCAAGAGCCTTTTTCCAACTGAGAATATTTATAGCATGTGGAGGTGTGAGAGCTGATAATTTAGTATTTAAGTTAGCATCAAAACCAACAGGCTGACCACCAGATGATGTTGTTTCTATCTTTAACATCCACTTGAGATGACCCATATGCTTTACTGACAAGGAACCCTGATGATTCACGCATAGATGCAAGTTCTGACAAGCATGATGCAATACGTTTCCTCACAACTTCCAACCCCCTTCCTTGAGGTTTTCTCATGCAATTTACAGGATTCTGGTTCTGAGTCTCCAAATTTTGCTGGGAAAGACCCTTCAATTTTGACAGACGTACTCCAGTGAAAAGGAATGGCAAAGACCTTAATATGTGATAATTATACTGTAAGTCTATAGAATCCATGCCATATATTGGATCTATAAATTCAATGACTGGACCATCTTGAAGTCATTCTGTCACTTTTCCAGCAGCCGAAAGATTGTAGACAGTCACTTTGGGCAAACCATCTTCACACTCATATATTACCAATGAAAAGTCACATTTCTTGTATTTTGATCATTTCTCTGTGAGAAAGCAGAACAGATATAGCAGATACATTGTCTAGTTGACAAACAAGTAATTCAAAATCAAAATACTCATCACTTCTTTTCTTGGTACAAGATGATCTCCGCGGTGACTCCCTTGGTTATCAAGCTGGCATGTAGAGAACCAAAACAACAAAAGAAATGCAGTTACAACTCATTTTGTACTGCCAAATTTCCAATTTCTCATGTAGCAAAACTCCAAAGCAAGAGATGCCTCAGTTTTACAGAAGCTTCAACGCGTGTTCCAGCAAATCATGATGGATGGTTTGATTAATGTAAGACAATACTAAATAAAATAAGAAGGATAAGATCATAACAAAGAACATTATTCCAACACAGAATCATTTTGACAGCAGTTATCAATATCTTGGCAGGCTTATGTCACACTGTCACGTTAAAAATATAATAAAACTAAAACAAAATGTGAGACCTCGATCAAGAAACTGGTGACAGGAAAAACGCTGAATAAAGATGGGTTTACTCAAAACAGGGATTCAATGGGTTTGAATGGATACAGCAACTCACTAGTGATCGGATGAACTGAAAATGTATAATAATATAACATTTAAATGAAGGGTTGCAGGAATATAACAGAAGGTGCATTCCCAGATTACGACACTTAAGAAGTGATTAAGAAGAAAAGACGAACGATACATTTGAATCGTTATTTACAACAACATAACTCCAGATCGCAAACCAAAGGGGAAAAATACATGCCAATTATATATAAAAAAATAAGAGGAATAAGAAATTTAGACACAAACAGGAAGTCGGCATGAGCATAAGAAATCAAAGTGAAACAAGGCACAGGTAGGTAATGAAAAAAATAAGACAGGGAATCGAACATCACAAGATATATAAGAAAAGCAAACAAGAAGTTAAAAACCAGAAACGAAGTAAATATATAGACACAGGATGGAAACCCATCATTTAATCAATAACGAAATTCACAATGGAAATCGATAATTAATAAATAAAGAAAAGAAAAGGAAAAAAAAAGCAATAAGAAGAAGAAGAAAAAATGAAATCAGTAAAATGCCCTGTTAACCTTCCTTGTCAAACTCGGTAGGACTCCGTTAATGGTTGTCAAACTCTGATTCCGGCATCCAGACAGACTTGTCAAAGGATGTTTTTACCGGAGGTCAATTAAAAGTGGATGAAGGAAATGCTTCCATGCATTTGATCGCTGGAATTTATTTGGTCGACAATGAAACAACCAAACGCCAGGAGTCACTATGCTTCGAAACAAAAGAAAATGGGAATCGAGAGCCAAACAGATGACAAAGATCAAATAATGCAAAATGAAATGCAAGCAAAGATTAGGACAGACAAAAGTTATAACAAAATAGAAATCGTAATCAGACTGAAATAATTAAGGAGAAAGAAATCGAATACGAATCAGAAATCTGATTAAACAACAAAACAAAAAAAAATGTAAGAATCAGAGAGATTCAAAAGTAAATTACAAAAGGGAGAAAGAGAAAGAAAATAAAAAAAAATGTCAGAATGGAGACATTCCTGTTAATGTCGCACGTATATGGGCCGATCTTGCTATATGCAAGTCATCCCCACTTAGGTGCTTGGATGAAAGAAACAAAAGAGATCAGGAACAACAAAGGAAATGATAGAAGAGTAAGGGAGCTTACCGTAGCCGGCTTCAATTCGGAGGAAGAGGGTTTGATTTCTACCTGTCGCTGCAGGATGAGGTCGACTTCCTTCTTCAGTCGATTAAAAAAAAAGACAGAAGAGGGAAAAGTTGATCGTGAAGGAGGAGTCCAATGGTGAGATAGAAGATGGATGAGAAGAAGAAAGAGGGAAGATGGTGGGGGTGAAACGCGGTTCGTGAAGGAGGAAATGGGGAGGTGAAAAGCGATGACTTGCTTCCCCTGTGTGTTACCCTTTTAAAGAGGAAGAGGAGGGTTCGTGAAAGGGAAGACAGTTGAAGATCGACGATGGAAGAAACTGATGATCCGCGGAGATGAGTCGCACATGGGGGAGGTAGATGGCGGATGCGGAGGTTAGCGATGGATAGCTTGGGTGAAGCAGGAAGCTTTGGCGGAAGAGAAAGGGGAAAGAAGATGCAGAATGTTTCGAGAAGGAGGGAGAGGTGGAGAGAGGCGTTGTTCTCCTCGTTTAAAACCCTAAAAAGAAATTTTGTAGTGTGCCCCTGTTATCATCGCAAAAAAATTTAACTTTTTGCGAATCAAACTGACCTTTGAAAGAGTTTTTGAAAATAACTCGCCTCCGTTTTAAAATGCGGGAAAATTCCGTAGAATGGGACTCGCCTGTCGGTACGAGGTTCAACCGTTCCTGCCACCTTTAACAGGGGTAATTGAACCAAGGATCAATCTTATGCTCTACTCTATTCAACTTGTCTAAATCATATTCTGATTTCTAAATGCACATAGAATCAGGCATGTGCTATGAATTTTCAGAAAATGCACATTTTGAAAACATGATGTTTGCTTTGAAAGATTGAAATATTTAGAATAGGTAAATCTTGGAAATGATATCACATGAGAAATCGTGAAATGGGATTTGAAATGTACTTCTGAGAGAAGTAAAAATTGATTTTGAGAAATCCTTAACATTTAGTGAAAATCGATTCTGAGACTTGGTTTCTCTGAATTCAAACTTTGAAATTGAAATTCTAACTTAGAAAATTTGAATTTGGAACTTGGGAAATACTTGAAATATTCTTTGAAATTCAATGCTTTTGGAAAAATCGATTTTGCTATAAGACTTAGGAGATTTTGAGGAATTCAATTTCCTTGACTTAGAATTTGAATTGGAATTGGCAAATGCATGAATGAATATGATTTTGAGGATTTGAGAAATACTTTTTGTATTTTTGAGAAATGCAGTGCATTTTGAAGTTAGCCTAAGAGTGTAGGCTGAATGTGGCTAATGTGAAGATCATAAATCTGGGTATCATTCATATTCTGACTATGGCCATAAATACGAATTCCACCAAGTTTATAAACTTCATAAAAGCTAGTGCATGTGACATTCGTGTAGACCATGGTGAATTTGTAAAAATATGCATGAATCATCATCCATCACACATTAAAATTATAAAAATAAACTATATGCAATGCAACCTAAGCTAAGCAGAAAATATAAATTCTTATTCTAAAGTTTAATTACAAATTACATCACTATTGAAATTTAAATACATGAAAAATAAAGTCTTCAATGTACCTGCAAAACTAGAAAACTTGGTTAGTGAAAATATGTTGGCTTTTCTAGATTTATCCAGTAATATCTAGAAATTACTGGATTTTGCTAGATATAAGCCTTTTCCTTGATTCCCTTAAATCAAAAGTGATAAAGTATGAAATAAAATGGAATAAATAAGGAAGATAAGATATGAAATTTCGAAATTGGGGTCCAAATGACCAAAATACCCCTAATAACAAGACTATGGCCTTCAAATTAGGGTTTTTAGAAAGATATTTTGATAAAATGCAAATTTTGGAATTTGAATAGAATAAACTCAAACCAAATATGCTATGACATGATTAAAAATATGAAATTAGGGTTAGGGATTTCGAAATTTAGGTCAAATGACCAAATTGCCTCCGATAACAAGACTATGGCCTTGAAATCAGGGTTTTCAGAAATAGATTTTGGTAAAAACTTAGGTTTTATGCACTAAATGAAATCAAATGAGCACAAAATTAAACCTAAAGCATCCTAATATGATTATGAACATGATTAAACCCTAAAAATATATGCTTATGCACGAAAATCCAAGAATATCACAAAAACTGTGATTTTTGCAGTGTTTTGGAATTCTTCGGGTGCCCTGTTTTGCAATTATATTAATTCAGACATCAAATGGATTCCAAAATACATAAAAATTGGTACCTGCACTTGTTATAACCCTAATGTTGAATTGAAATTATAAAAATAATTTTTTGACATTAAATTAATCCAAAAATTGCATTAAACCCTAAAATATGCTATTTTTGACCTAATTCACCAACCAGTTTCAATCCAAGACCTGAATCAGGGGTCAAATCTCCATGTAAATTTATGAAATTTTATAGAGACTAACTAGAAATAAAAACAAAGATTTCCCAATTTACATATTGGAAAAATCATCTCCGGTTAGGGAGAAACACTTCCGGCAATCTGAGCTAAAATATATCACTCTTAACAGGGATTAAAACAGCTATTCCAGATTGAAAATATAGACATAAATAGAAATTCTAAACAAAAAACTCTGAAATTTTAGTGGTGAATAGCAGACAGAAAAATAACAATACTCACTTTTTACAGATCTAAAATTGGATCTATGGTTTGGTATTTATGACTAACACAAGTCTGATTAGGGTTTTGGTAAACCCTAACGAGCTTTAAATTGAACAACAGATTCTCTGAAAAGGGAAAAATACTAAACAGTGCTCAAAAAATCCGAAAAACTCACCGAAGACAGATCTATTCAATGTGAATCCATATCACTTTACAGATCTAAAATCGGATATAAGATGAGAGAAATATCATCACAGCAAGTTACCTTCTTGATTTTAACCACGATTTTAAAGCTTTAAAAACCCGATTTGATGTCTAATTTTTTTGACAAGGTTCCCGAGATCCAAAACCTCTGATTTTTCTAAAGTAACTCAATAACTCATGCATGCACCACATATAAAAAAATCAGAAATAAACAATGAGTTCTTCAATCCGAAATAACATCATCTTTATTGTTCTAAACCTAGAACACACAGAAATTTAAGAAACTTGAAAAACCTGCAAGAAAGGCTGTTTTAGAATCTCCATTTTCTCATCTTCAGCCCCTTCTAATAACAGATTTTTGTCAATATAATCTTGTATGATGTTTTTGAGAACGAAACAGTTCTCGGTATCATGTCCCACAGTTCGGTGGAACTTGCAGAATCTGTCCTTCATTTTTCCCATAACCACTGGCGGGTCAGCTACCCTTGGAAGCTTAATCATATCACTGCCGAGCATATATTCTAATACTGTCTCGAGGGACTGGTCTAGAGGAGTAAACTTGCAGTTATAACTCCATCCTTCCCGCTTCGGCTTTTCTTGTGGTCTTGATCTTTGTTCGAGGGTTTGCTGTGGCTGCTTATCATATTGAATAATCGACTTGCCTTTCTAATCACTTTTGTTGGGATTTGACCCTCCTGAAGCATAACTATGATTTTTTCCATTTCCTTTGTTCTGATTCTTACTGTTATTGGCAGAGTAGGTAAAATGGGCTTTCTTCTTTGATTCTTGTTGACTGTTATTCTTTGTAAACATAAAACCTTCATAAGACCCGTTCTCCATACTCAACTCGAGCCATTCGGCTCGTTCTGTTTGTTCTATGAAGCTCTTCGATGGAGATGTAGAAATTAGTCCCCTCAAGGGTTGCGAGAAGTTGCTCAGGATCAAAGATAGTGCGTGTCTTTCTGCTATTGGCTCGCACATCTTATTGCAAGCGGATCTCCATCTATGAATGAAATCCCTGGCCTTCTCGTTTTCCTTCTGCCTCAGACTGCAGAGATGACTGAGAGTCGGGAGTGCTTCAGCGTTGAATAGAAAGCGCTCAATAAATAAATTGACCACTTTGTCGAATTCTTTCAGTTCTATCGGATTAATGTGCTCTGAGTACCACTTTGCTGCGACACCTTCCAAACTGCGAGGGAAGCAGAGAAATAAGGCACGATTGTTCCTCTTGAACCTGGAACATTCTGCGAAGAATAGGGCGAGATGTGCTTTTGGGTCACCCGAACCATCAAACTTGATAAATTTCTTGGGGAGATTATCAAGATCATCATCCCCATCCAGTCCATCATAGAAGTCTTCACTTGTAAAGACTCTTTTACCCTTGTCACGCGCTTGAATATCCTTAACCATCTTCACCACATCTTTCAGTTGTGACTGCGTAGGGTCGTCAACAGACTGATTCTTGGATTTGTAGGCCGACCCCTGCCCCTGAGTCGACCTTTTGAATTCTTGCTTGTTTTCATACTCTTTGTCAGTATCATCTGCTGATTCTGACTCATCAGACATTTCCTCATGACGATTCTGCTTTTTACTGATCTTCACATTCTTGACGGCATGACCCTTATCTTTCTGCTTAGTCTGAATTTGCTCAGTACTGGCCTCAGCTTGTTCTGCCAGCATCTTGGTCATCATCTTTTTGAACATGACATACATTTGGGGATCGATGCCATCATCCGCCTGCTGACCCTGACTCTGGACTGATCGAGGTGAGTCCATCTCTTCTTCTGAAGCTACTGAGTACGCGACGCCTTCAACTGATGCGGCTTTCTTTCTGGATCTTGTATCAACCATCGGGTATCGCAAATGTTTTCTTGGATATTACTGATGCTCTCTGCAGGGCAGAACTGATGGTTAGGCTTTTGAAGGAAATTTGGTTTGGAGGAAAATATTTGTTGAGAATTTTGGTAGACAATTGAAATAATATCCCATTACTAGGGATTGAGTCGTCGCTAGGATTACGACAATTGCGTTGCTATTCTTTGCAAGATAAACAACTGAAAATTTGCCTTGTTACCTAGGCGAGGTCGTCAAACCAATGTAAAATAAAGGAATTTTTATTGAGAGGAAAAACATGATTTTATCAATAATACACTTGACAGAGGGGAGGGGGACAGACAATTTTCCACCACTCCAGATAATCAAAAGATACACGAGGACCAGGAAAAATAGTAAGACTGACAAAAGAATCTCAGCCATGTCTGGCAGAATGGTATGCTCCGGACCACTGATCTGATGTGAGATCGAATTCTGGCAGAACCCTGGCTAGTGGACGAATCTCTACACGCTTCTGCCTCTGAGAGAACTGCCTGACACACCGCTCTATTTGATAGTATGCGCAGAAAAACGGGCCAAGTAGCCTGAATCGCTTGCCATATGCATAAGTATATCTGGGAGGTGATTCCTGGCGATCAAAGTAGTCCCATACGACCTCTTCCTCTTGAAGGTTGTCGATCAAGCGGTATCGTGCAACTGGAAGAAGCTTCTCTCCATTGTATCTGAATGAACTGGCTCAGACTGGCACATGCCGGAAGAACCAAGACTGCAAGGCATAGGTGCACCCTTCGACTAGAATCGATTCTCCGAGTGCGAAACGAGTCAACCCTCGGTATAGAAAGGCGAGTGCGGCCATGGCTATTGAGAGGCGGCTGGTCTGTCGACTTCCCCATCTCCTTAGAAGCTGAACTATTCTGATATCCATGTAATTTCGTCCGTCGAGAAAGAAAGCCAATCCCACCGTGCACAGAACCATCGCGTGCTGAATTCTCTCTCGAGCTGTCCTGGACAACGAGCTGACTTCCACAAATGTCCCATGCTGTCTGTAGATTTCGAGCAGGTCCGCATATTCATTTCCATCTTCTTCAATCAGAGGCCAAGACTTGCGTCCTGTCATGCGGGCTAAGGCATCCTTAGGGTCCAGACCCTTGACATTAATCAGAAACTGTTTCTCCAATGGATCTCCAGGCTGACCGGCTGGCTCAGGCAATCCCCAATCTCTGAAAATTCATCCATCAGTACTGTCATCTCGCCCCACGGGAACCAGAAGCTAGAAGTGCTCGGATTCCACCGCTCTGCTAGTGCGTGAATCAAGTTGCCGTTGACTGTCTGCTTTCCCACTGCGGACGCCAGTTCCAATCCACACTCGTCCAGATGGTCCAAAAACATACGAGAGAAGTTCTTGAACCATCAATAGTACCACCGGAGAAAGAAGGATCCGATGCTGAGGACCCGATGTTCGGGAAGACGTTGTCGCACCCCGTAGGAGATATGACCCTCAGGGAAGACTAAATCAAGCTGATTGGATGCCATCAGACTGAAAAACATGGAAGATTTGAATAAGACTTGGGAAAATACAGGAAATTTGAGGAAAATGCAGGCAGGATAAAAATAAAGTAGGAAATTCGAGATCCAGAAGACAGGAAAGATGGGAAATCACCTGGAGTTTTGAAGGAAATTAAGGGAAATTTGGAAAATCGTCCAGGGTTTTAATATTTCATAAAATGGAGTATTTGAAAATCGTCCAAGGTTTAAAACATGGACAGTACATGGACATGGATTGGGGAATTTTTAAAAATCATCCAGTATTTTAGAAAATTGGGAAAATATGAAAAATAAAAAGGAAATAACACATTCAATCACATTCTGCATAAACAAGTATGCACATACAAATTTTGAAATAGCTGTAGGACCTTAATCCTAACTTTAAGGCTCAGATCATCTGTATCCAATCCAGTTATGCCTATATACTCAAGCCAAGGCTCAATGTACGTGGCATAAAATCAATTTCTCCGGTTCTAGGTTCAAGTTTTCCAACATCCTTGAGAACCTGCCGATATACGTTGGACTATGGCCCTTGGTACGTGGCAGGGGGGTTTTCACCCAAATAAGTGGCCCAGTTGTGAGGCTCTGTCCCGAACTATGGTTCTGGAAAAGAGCCCAGCAACGTGAAGACCGGGACAACATAGGTGGGGTGATTTTTGAAAAATATGAGCACATGCAATCAAACAGAAGGCTCTAAGTCCTAAAGAGATAGAATTTTGAAATATTTGAAGAAGGAAACATTGTTTTCATACAATTCCTAAATTGAGGAGTGTTGTATTAGACCTAAGTCTATGTGAGCATGAATAATTCTCCTCAATATGGTCCTACCAAACCATACCTAGTCTATATGCATTCCATGTCAGCTGGGTTCAAGTCTAGGCTCCTAGGTTCACATGATAGCATAAATTAAAAGCTGACATTCCATGAAAATCGATTTTGACAATCTGAACTAAGTAGAGCATTAGATTGATCAGGCGAAGACAGGTCCCATCACGGTCGCCAAACCTGTTATCATCGCAAAAATTTTTAACTTTTTGCGAATCAAACTGACCTTTGAAAGAGTTTTTGAAAATAACTCGCCACCGTTTTAAAATGCGGGAAAATTCCGTAGAATGGGACTCGCCTGTCGGTACGAGGTTCAACCGTTCCTGCCACCTTTAACAGGGGTAATTGAACCAAGGATCAATCTTATGCTCTACTCTATTCAACTTGTCTAAATCATATTCTAATTTCTAAATGCACATAGAATCAGGCATGTGCTATGAATTTTCAGAAAATGCACATTTTGAAAACATGATGTTTGCTTTGAAAGATTGAAATATTTAGAATAGGTAAATCTTGGAAATGATATCACATGAGAAATCGTGAAATGGGATTTGAAATGTACTTCTGAGAGAAGTAAAAATCGATTTTGAGAAATCCTTAACATTTAGTGAAAATCGATTCTGAGACTTGGTTTCTCTGAATTCAAACTTTGAAATTGAAATTCTAACTTAGAAAATTTGAATTTGGAACTTGGGAAATACTTGAAATATTCTTTGAAATTCAATGCTTTTGGAAAAATCGATTTTGCTATAAGACTTAGGAGATTTTGAGGAATTCAATTTCCTTGACTTAGAATTTGAATTGGAATTGGCAAATGCATGAATGAATATGATTTTGAGGATTTGAGAAATACTTTTTGTATTTTTGAGAAATACAGTGCATTTTGAAGTTAGCCTAAGAGTGTAGGCTGAATGTGGCTAATGTGAAGATCATAAATCTGGGTATCATTCATATTCTGACTATGGCCATAAATACGAATTCCACCAAGTTTATAAACTTCATAAAAGCTAGTGCATGTGACATTCGTGTAGACCATGGTGAATTTGTAAAAATATGCATGAATCATCATCCATCACACATTAAAATTATAAAAATAAACTATATGCAATGCAACCTAAGCTAAGCAGGAAATGTAAATTCTTATTCTAAAGTTTAATTACAAATTACATCACTATTGAAATTTAAATACATGAAAAATAAAGTATTCAATGTACCTGCAAAACTAGAAAACTTGGTTAGTGAAAATATGTTGGCTTTTCTAGATTTATCCAGTAATATCTAGAAATTACTGGATTTTGCTAGATATAAGCCTTTTCCTTGATTCCCTTAAATCAAAAGTGATAAAGTATGAAATAAAATGGAATAAATAAGGAAGATAAGATATAAAATTTCGAAATTGGGGTCCAAATGACCAAAATACTCCTAATAACAAGACTATGGCCTTCAAATTAGGGTTTTTAGAAAGATATTTTGATAAAATGCAAATTTTGGAATTTGAATGGAATAAACTCAAACCAAATATGCTATGACATGATAAAAATATGAAATTAGGGTTAGGGATTTCGAAATTTAGGTCAAATGACCAAATTGCCCCCGATAGCAAGACTATGGCCTTGAAATCAGGGTTTTCAGAAATAGATTTTGGTAAAAACTTAGGTTTTATGCACTAAATGAAATCAAATGAGCACAAAATTAAACCTAAAGCATCCTAATATGATTATGAACATGATTAAACCCTAAAAATATATGCTTATGCATGAAAATCCAAGAATATCACAAAAACTGTGATTTTTGCAGTGTTTTGGAATTCTTCGGGTGCCCTGTTTTGCAATTATATTAATTCAGACATCAAATGGATTCCAAAATACATAAAAATTGGTACCTGCACTTGTTATAACCCTAATGTCGAATTGGAATTATAAAAATATTTTTTTGACATTAAATTAATCCGAAAATTGCATTAAACCCTAAAATATGCTATTTTTGACGTAATTCACCAATCAGTTTCACTCCAAGACCTGAAATAGGGGTCAAATCTCCACGGAAATTTATGAAATTTTATAGAGACTAACTAGAAAGAAATAAAAATATTTCCCAATTTACAGATAGGAAAAATCATCTCTGGTTAGGGACAAACCCTTCCGGCAATCTGAGCTAAAATATATCACTCTTAACAGGGATTAAAACAGCTATTCCAGATTGAAAATACAGACATAAATAGCAATTCTAAACAAAAATATCTGAAATTTTAGTGGTGAACATAAGACAGAAAAATAACAATACTCACTTTTTACAGATCTAAAATCTGATCTGTGGTTTGGGATTTATGACTAACACAAGTCTGATTAGGGTTTTGGTAAACCCTAACGAGCTTTAAATTGAACAACAGATTCTCTGAAAAGGGAAAAATACTAAACTGTGGTCAAAAAATCCGAAAAATTCACATAAGACAGATCTATTCAATGTGAATCCATAGCACTTTACAGATCTAAAATCGGATATAAGATGAGAGAAATATCATCACAGCAAGTTACCTTTTTTATTTTAACCACGATTTTAAAGCTTTAAAAACCCGATTTGATGTCTGATTTTTTTGACAGAGTTCCCGAGATCCAAAACCTCTGATTTTTCTACAGTAACTCAATAACTCATGCATGCACCACATATAAAAAAATCATAAATAAACAATGAGTGCTTCAATCCGAAATAACATCATCTTTACTGTTCTAAACCTAGAACACACAGAAATTTAAGAAACTTGAAAAACCATGCATTAACTAATGTAAATAAATAAAATAAACCATAAAATAGTAAATAAAAATTATTTTTATGCTGTAAAACGTAAAACAAACATGAATAAACCATGAAAATAAATTAAAAACAGGGAATCAATGGCTGGAATTTGATATCACCTTTAAAACATAGATTTAACCCATTAAAAAGGGTAAATCATATATTTTATTGGTAATTAATGCAAATAATCATGTTAAAATCAATTCTAATGGATTAAAATCTCTGTAAGTTATCCAAAACAGGGTTAGATCACCTTCTTGGATTGTTCTTGCTGATTCTTGATGGTTCTTGAGGTGAAACCATGGTTGATCTTCCATAAGGAGGGGTGTCCAAGCCTAAATCTAGGTTTAAAGCATTAAAAAGCATTAAATAAAATAAGAAAAGTGAAGAAGTTCATACCTTGGAGTTGCAGCAATGGAGGAAGGGCTGGAGAAGAGAGAGAATCTCCAAGAACTCAATAGGAGAGAGATGGGAAAATCGACCCCCCTTATGCCTCTATTTATAATAAAAAAATTAGGTTTAAAAATTGACAATTTTGAAAATTTTGGACTCTAAAAGGGGGCGCGATTTTGGGGTGGAGTTACCTAACTAACCCTAGTCTAAATTATCCTAAATAATGCCTAATTAACCCGTAGCTAATCCTAAAAATCCCCCAAACGTGGTGCCACTTGGCATTCTCTCACATTGGGTTTTTAAAACACTTTTAAAAACCTTTAAAAACACTAGTTTTAAAAACTAACTTTCAAAAATGAGTTTTTCAAAATGGTTTTGACTCTTCTAAACCTCTAACACTAACCAAGACATCAACTAACCCTAGTCTAGCCCTGATTTACTCGAATATGGCGCCACCCCGAGTGGGCCCTACTTGAGTTTTTTTCAAAAAGCGATTTTAAAACTTGAAATTGAAGAAGTTTTCAAAAGATTTTCAAAAGTAAACTTAAAATTAGGATTTTTAAAATGTCATAAGGTCCTAACTGAGTTAGAATTCCTCTGGATATGGTGCCAACTAAGTGGGCCCACATCGAATTTTGAACATTTTTGAAATAAACACTGAAAATGGCTTTGAAAAAGGGTTAAAATCAGTATTTGAAATTCAAGATCTTTGAAAATAGGGTCTCAAGCGAACTGGAACTCCGGGTTAGAGTCCTGAACTCTTAGGACTCTGAGATTTTAGATTTTAAAAGCCAAATGAAAGAATTTTCAAAAGATTTTATCAAGAAATGATGAAATAAGTCAGAAAACACAGTCAGGGTTAGACTCCTAACTCGACCAAACTCTAAAATAGAGTCCTGAACTAACTGGACTCTGTGAAATGACCTAGAT